>NW_027460478.1:300000-600000 GCF_050947875.1 Dermacentor variabilis
CATGCACATGCTGCATTTGGCATGGCGCGCACGTGGATTTCTGCCAAACGACGTGCTAAGCACGCCGATGTTGCTCTTTTTAGCACCCGCGCATGGATTTGTGCCAAACCACTTGTTGAGCATGCACATGCAAGTTTTGGTAGACGCAGACGTTGTTTCCTGCAAAACAACAAGTTATGCATGCACATGCTGCTTTTGGCAGAGCGCGCACGTGGATTTCTGCCAAAGGACGTGCTAAGCACGCCGATGCTGCTCTTTTTAGCACCCCCACATGGATTTGTGCCAAACCACTTGTTGAGCATGCACATGCATCTTTTGGTAGACGCGGACGTTCTTTTCTGCAAAACCACAAGTTATGCATGCAGATGCTGCTTTTGGCAGAGCGCGCACGTGGATTTCTACCAAAGGATGTGCCAAGCACGCCAATGCTGCTCTTTTTAGCACCCGCGCACGGATTTCTGCCAAACAACTTGTTGAGCATGTACATGCATCTTTCGGTAGACCCGGACGTTGTTTCCTGCAAAACCACAGTTATGCATGGACACGCTGCTTTTGGCAGAGCGCGCACGTAAATTTCTGCCAAAGACGCGCTAAGCACGCCACTGTTGCTCTTTTTATCACCCGCACATGGAGTTGTGCCAAACCACTTGTTGAGCATGCACTTGCATCTTTTGGTAGACGCAGATGTTGTTTTCTGCAAAACTACAAGTTATGCATGCACATGCTGCTTTTGGCAGAGCGCGCACGTGGATTTCTGCCAAACGACGTGCTAAGCACGCCGATGCTGCTCTTTTTAGCACCGCCCATGCATTTGTGCCAAACCACTTGTTGAGCATGCACATGCATCTTTTGGTAGACGCGGACGTTGTTTTCTGCAAAACCACAAGTTATGCGTGCACATGCAGCTTTTGGCAGAGTGCGCACGTGGATGTCTGCCAAACGACGTGCTAAGCAAGCCCATGCTGCACTTTTTAGCACCCGCGCATGGATTTGTGCCAAACCACTTGTTCAGCATGCACTTGCATCTTTTGGTAGACGCAGATGTTGTTTTCTGCAAAACTACAAGTTATGCATGCACATGCTGCTTTTGGCAGAGCGCGCACGTGGATTTCGGCCAAACGACGTGCTAAGTACGCCGATGCTGCTCTTTTTAGCACCGCCCATGCATTTTTGCCAAACCACTTGTTGAGCATGCACATGCATCTTTTAGTAGATGCGGACGTTGTTTCCTGCAAAACAACAAGTTATGCATGCACATGCTGCTTTTGGCAGAGCGCGCACGTGGATTTCTGCCCAACGACGTGCTAAGCACGCCGATGCTGCACTTTTTAGCACACGCGCATGGATTTGTGAAAAACCACTTGTTGAGCATGCACATGCATCTTTTGGTAGACGCGGACGTTGTTTTCTGCAAAACCACAAGTTATGCATGCACATGCTGCATTGGCATGGCGCGCACGTGGATTTCTGCCAAACGACGTGCTAAGCACGCCCATGCTGCTCTTTTTAGCACCCGTGCATGGATTTGTGCCAAACCACTTGTTGAGCATGCACATTCATGTGTTCGTAGACGCGGACCTTGTTTTCTGGAAAACTACAAGTTATGCATGCACATGCTGCTTTTGGCAGAGCACACACGTGGATATCTGCCAAACGACGTGCTATGCACGCCGATGCTGCTCTTTTTAGCACCCGCACATGGATTTGTGCCAAACCACTTGTTCAGCATGTACATGCATCTTTCGGTAGACGTGGACGTTGTTTCCTGCAAAACCACAAGTTATGCATGGACATGCTGCTTTTGGCAGAGCGCGCACGTAAATTTCTGCCAAAGACGCGCTAAGCACGCCACTGCTGCTCTTTTTATCACCCGCACATGGAGTTGTGCCAAACCACTTGTTGAGCATGCACTTCCATCTTTTGGTAGACGCGGACGTTGTTTTCTGCAAAACTACAAGTTATGCATGCGCATGCTGCCTTTGGCAGAGCGCGCACGTGTATTTCTGCCAAACG
Organism: Dermacentor variabilis; assembly: GCF_050947875.1. Taxonomy (NCBI): domain Eukaryota; kingdom Metazoa; phylum Arthropoda; class Arachnida; order Ixodida; family Ixodidae; genus Dermacentor; species Dermacentor variabilis. The sequence goes on from NW_027460478.1 coordinate 302,014, forward strand.
ACGTGCTAAGCACGCCGATGCTGCTCTTTTTAGCACCCGCACATGGATTTGTGCCAAACCACTTGTTCAGCATGTACATGCATCTTTCGGTAGACGTGGACGTTGTTTCCTGCAAAACCACAAGTTATGCATGGACATGCTGCTTTTGGCAGAGCGCGCACGTAAATTTCTGCCAAAGACGCGCTAAGCACGCCGATGCTGCTCTTTTTAGCACCCGCACATGGATTTGTACCAAACCACTTGTTGAGCATGCACATGCATCTTTTGGTAGACGCGGACGTTGTTTTCTGCAAAACCACAAGTAATGCATGCACATGCTGCTTTTTCCAGAGCGCGCACGTGGATTTCTGCCAAACAACGTGCTAAGCACGCCCATGCTGCTCTTTTTAGCACCCGTGCATGGATTTGTGCCAAACCACTTGTTGAGAATGCACATGCATGTGTTCGTAGACGCGGACGTTGTTTTCTGGAAAACTACAAGTTATGCATGCACATGCTGCTTTTGGCAGAGCACACACGTGGATATCTGCCAAACGACGTGCTATGCACGCCGATGCTGCTCTTTTTAGCTCCCGCACATGGGTTTGTGCCAAACCACTTGTTGAGCATGCACATGCATCTTTTGGTAGACGCGGACGTTGTTTTCTGCAAAACTATAAGTTATGCATGCACATGCTGCCTTTGGCAGAGCGCGCACGTGGATTTCTGCCAAACGACGTGCTAAGCACGCCGATGCTGCTCTTTTTAGCACCCGCGCATGGATTTCTGCCAAACAACTTGTTGAGCATGCACATGCATCTTTTGGTAGACGCGGACCTTGTTTTCTGCAAAACCACAAGTTATGCGTGCACATGCAGCTTTTGGCAGAGCGCGCACGTGGATGTCTGCCAAACGACGTGCTAAGCAAGCCCATGCTGCACTTTTTAGCACCGCCCATGCATTTGTGCCAAACCGCTTGTTGAGCATGCACATGCATCTTTTGGTAGACGCGGACGTTGTTTTCTGCAAAACCACAAGTTATGCATGCACATGCTGCCTTTGGCAGAGCGCGCACGTGGATTTCTGCCAAACGACGTGCTAAGCACGCCGATGCTGCTCTTTTTAGCACGCGCACATTGATTTCTCCCAAACAACTTGTTGAGCATGCACATGCGTCTATTGGTAGACGTGGATGTTGTTTTCTGCAAAACAACAAATTATGTATGCACATGCTGCTTTTGGCAGAGCGCGCACGTGGATTTCTGCCAAACGACGTGCTAAGCACGCCGATGCTGCTCTTTTTAGCACCCGCACATGGATTTGTACCAAACCACTTGTTGAGCATGCACATGCATCTTTTGGTAGACGCGGACGTTGTTTTCTGCAAAACCACAAGTAATGCATGCACATGCTGCTTTTTCCAGAGCGCGCACGTGGATTTCTGCAAACCACGTGCTAAGCTCGCCCATGCTGGTATTTTTAGCACCCGCGCATGGATTTGTGCCAAACCACTTGTTGAGCATGCACATGCATCTATTGGTAGACGCGGACGTTGTTTTCTGCAAAACCACAAGTTATGCATGGACATGCTGCTTTTGGCAGAGCGCGCACGTGGATTTCTGCCAAACGACGTGCTAAGCACGCCGATGCTGCTCTTTTTAGCACCCGCGCATGGATTTCTGCCAAACAACTTGTTGAGCATGCACATGCATCTTTTGGTAGACGCAGATGTTTTCTGCAAAACTACAAGTTATGCATGCACATGCTGCTTTTGACAGAGCGCGCACGTGGATTTCTGCCAAACGACGTGCTAAGCACGCCGATGCTGCTCTTTTTAGCACCGCCCATGCATTTGTGCCAAACCACTTGTTGAGCATGCACATACATCTTTTGGTAGACGCGGACGTTGTTTTCTGCAAAACCACAAGTTATGCATGCACATGCTGCATTTTGCATGGCGCGCACGTGGATTTCTGCCAAACAACGTGCTAAGCACGCCCATGCTGCTCTTTTTAGCACCCGTGCATGGATTTGTGCCAAACCACTTGTTGAGCATGCACATGCATGTGTTCGTAGACGCGGACGTTGTTTTCTGGAAAACAACAAGTTATGCATGCACATGCTGCTTTTGGCAGAGCACACACGTGGATATCTGCCAAACGACGTGCTATGCACGCCGATGCTGCTCTTTTTAGCTCCCGCACATGGGTTTGTGCCAAACCACTTGTTGAGCATGCACATGCATCTTTTGGTAGACGCGGACGTTGTTTTCTGCAAAACTATAAGTTATGCATGCACATGCTGCCTTTGGCAGAGCGCGCACGTGGATTTCTGCCAAACGACGTGCTAAGCACGCCGATGCTGCTCTTTTTAGCACCCGCGCATGGATTTCTGCCAAACAACTTGTTGAGCATGCACATGCATCTTTTGGTAGACGCGGACCTTGTTTTCTGCAAAACCACAAGTTATGCGTGCACATGCAGCTTTTGGCAGAGCGCGCACGTGGATGTCTGCCAAACGACGTGCAAAGCAAGCCCATGCTGCACTTTTTAGCACCGCCCATGCATTTGTGCCAAACCGCTTGTTGAGCATGCACATGCATCTTTTGGTAGACGCGGACGTTGTTTTCTGCAAAACCACAAGTTATGCATGCACATGCTGCCTTTGGCAGAGCGCGCACGTGGATTTCTGCCAAACGACGTGCTAAGCACGCCGATGCTGCTCTTTTTAGCACCCGCACATGGATTTGTGCCAAACCACTTGTTGAGCATGCACATGCATCTTTTGGTAGACGCGGACGTTGTTTTCTGCAAAACCACAAGTAATGCATGGACATGCAGCTTTTGGCAGAGCGCGCACGTAAATTTCTGCCAAAGACGCGCTAAGCACGCCGCTGCTGCTCTTTTTAGCACCGCCCATGCATTTGTGCCAAACCACTTGTTGAGCATGCACATGCATCTTTTGGTAGACGCGGACGTTGTTTTCTGCAAAACCACAAGTTATGCATGCACATGCTGCATTTGGCACGCGCGCACGTGGATTTCTGCCAAACGACGTGCTAAGCACGCCGATGTTGCTCTTTTAAACACCCGCGCATGGATTTGTGCCAAACCACTTGTTGAGCATGCACATGCAAGTTTTGGTAGACGCGGACGTTGTTTCCTGCAAAACAACAAGTTATGCATGCACATGCTGCTTTTGGCAGAGCGCGCACGTGGATTCCTGCCAAACGGCGTGCTAAGCACGCCGATGCTGCTCTTTTTAGCACCCGCACATGGATTTGTGCCAAACCACTTGTTGAGCATGCACATGCATCTCTTGGTAGACGCGGACGTTGTTTTCTGCAAAACCAAGAGTAATGCATCCACAGGCTGCTTTTGGCAAAGCGCGCACGTGGATTCCTGCCAAAGGACGTGCTAAGCACCCCGATGCTGCTCTTTTTAGCACCCCCACATGGATTTGTGCCAAACCACTTGTTGAGCATGCACATGCATCTTTTGGTAGACGCGGACGTTCTTTTCTGCAAAACCACAAGTTATGCATGCACATGCTGCTTTTGGCAGAGCGCGCACGTGGATTTCTACCAAAGGACGTGCCAAGCACGCCAATGCTGCTCTTTTTAGCACCCGCGCATGGATTTCTGCCAAACAACTTGTTGAGCATGTACATGCATCTTTCGGTAGACGCGGACGTTGTTTCCTGCAAAACCACAGTTATGCATGGACATGCTGCTTTTGGCAGAGCGCGCACGTAAATTTCTGTCAAACACGCGCTAAGCACGCCACTGCTGCTCTTTTTATCACCCGCACATGGAGTTGTGCCAAACCACTTGTTGAGCATGCACAGGCATCTTTTCGTAGACGCGGACGTTGTTTTCTGCAAAACTACAAGTTATGCATGCACATGCTGCCTTTGGCAGAGCGCGCGCGTGGATTTCTGCCAAACGACGTTGTAAGCACGCCGATGCTGCTCTTTTTAGCACCAGCACATAGATTTGTGCGAAACCACTTGTTGAGCATGCACATGCATCTTTTGGTAGACGCGGACCGTTCTTTTCTGCAAAACCACAAGTTATGCGTGCACATGCTGCTTTTGGCAGAGCGCGCACGTGTATTTCTGCCAAAGGACGTGCCAAGCACGCCAACTGCTCTTTTTAGCACCCGCGCATGGATTTCTGCCAAACAACTTGATGAGCATGCACATGCATCTTTTGGTAGACGCGGAAGTTCTTTTCTGCAAAACTACATGTTATGCATGCACATGCGGCCTTTGGCAGAGCGCGCACGTGGATTTCTGCCAAACGACGTGCTAAGCTCGCCGATGCTGCTCTTTTTAGCACCCGCACTTGGATTTGTGCCAAACCACTTCTTGAGCATGCACATGCATCTTTTGGTAGACGCGGACGTTTTCCGCAAAAGCACAAGTTATGCGTGCACATGCTGCTTTTGGCAGAGGGCGCACATGGATTTCTGACAAACGACGTGCTAAGCAAGCGCATGCTGCTCTTTTTAGCACCCGCGCATGGATTTGTGCCAAACCACTTGTTGAGCATGCACATGCATCTTTTGGTAGACGCGGACTTTGTTTTCTGCAAAACTAAAAGTTATGCATGCACATGCTGCTTTTGGCAGAGCGCGCACGTGGATTTCTGAGAAACGACGTGCTAAGCACGCCGACGCTGCTCTTTTTAGCACCCGCACATGGATTAGTGCCAAACCACTTGTTGAGCATGCACATGCATCTTTTGGTAGAGGCGGACGTTGTATTCTGCAAAACCACAAGTTATGCATGCACATGCTGCTTTTGGCAGAGCGCGCACGTGGATTTCTGCCAAACGACGTGCTAAGCACGCCCGTGCTGCTCTTTTTAGCACCCGCGCATTTATTTCTGCCAAACCACTTGTTGAGCATGCGCATGCATCTTTTGGTACACGCGTACGTTTTCCGCAAAAGCACAAGTTATGCGTGCACATGCTGCTTTTGGCAGAGCGCGCACGTGGATTTCTGCCAAACGGCGTAATAAGCACGCCGATGCTGCTCTTTTTAGCACCCGCACATGGATTTGTGCCAAACCACTTGTTGAGCATGCACATGCATCTCTTGGTAGACGCGGACGTTGTTTTCTGCAAAACCAAGAGTAATGCATGCACATGCTGCTTTTGGCAGAGCGCGCACGTGGATTTCTGCCAGAGGACGTGCCAAGCACGCCAATGCTGCTCTTTTTAGCACCCGCGCAAGGATTGCTGCCAAACAACTTGTTGAGCATGTACATGCATCTTTCGGTAGACGCGCACGTTGTTTCCTGCAAAACCACAGTTATGCATGGACATGCTGCTTTTGGCAGAGCGCGCACGTAAATTTCTGTCAAACACGCGCTAAGCACGCCACTGCTGCTCTTTTTATCACCCGCACATGGAGTTGTACCAAACCACTTGTTGAGCATGCACATGCATCTTTTGGTAGACGCGGACGTTGTTTTCTGCAAAACTACAAGTAATGCATGCACATGCTGCCTTTGGCAAAGCGCGCACGTGGATTTCTGCCAAACGACGTGCTAAGCACGCCGATGCTGCCCTTTTTAGCACCCGAACATGGATTTGTGCCAAAACCACTTGTTGAGCATGCACATACATCTTTTGGTAGACGCGGACGTTGTTTTCTGCAAAACCACAAGTTATGCATGCACATGCTGCTTTTGGCAGAGCGTGCACGTGGATTTCTGCCAAACGATGTGCTAAGCACGCCGATGCTGCTCTTTTTAGCACCCGCACGTGGATTTGTGCCAAACCACTGGTTGAGCATGCACATGCCTCTTTTGGTAGACGCGGACGTTGTTTTCGGCAAAACCAAGAGTTATGCGTCCACATGCTGCTTTTGGCAGAGAGCGCACGTGGATTTCTGCCAAACGACGTGCTAAGCACGCCGATCCTACTCTTTTTAGCACCCGCACATGGATTTGTGCCAAACCACTGGTTGAGCATGCACATACACCTTTTGGTAGACGCGGATGTTGTTTTCTGCAAAACTACAAGTTATGGATGCACATGCTGCCTTTGGCAGAGCGCGCACGTGGATTTCTGCCAAAAGACGTGCTAAGCACGCCGATGCTGCTATTTTTAGCACCCGCACATGGATTTCTGCCAAACAACTTGTTGAGCATGCACATGCATCTTTTGGTAGACGCGGACGTAGTTTTCTGCAAAACCACAACTTATGCGTGCACATGCAGCTTTTGTCAGAGCGCGCACGTGGATGTCTGCCAAACGACGTGCTAAGCAAGACCATGCTACACTTTTTAGCACCCGCGTATGGATTTGTGCCAAACCACTTGTTGAGCATGCACATGCATCTTTTGGTAGACGCGGACGTTGTTTTCTGCAAAACCACAAGTTATGCATGCACATGCTGCTTTTGGCAGAGCGCGCACGTGGATTTCTGCCAAATGACGTGCTCAGCACGCCGATGCTGCTCTTTTTAGCACCCGCACATGGATTTGTGCCAAACCACTGGTTGAGCATGCACATGCATCTTTTGGTAGACGCAGATGTTGTTTTCTGCAAAACTACAAGTTATGCATGCACATGCTGCTTTTGGCAGAGCGCGCACGTGGATTTCTGCCAAACGACGTGCTAAGCACGCCGATGCTGCTCTTTTTAGCACCGCCCATGCATTTGTGCCAAACCACTTGTTGAGCATGCACATGCATCTTTTGGTAGACGCGGACGTTGTTTTCTGCAAAACCACAAGTTATGCATGCACATGCTGCATTTGGCATGGCGCGCACGTGGATTTCTGCCAAACGACGTTCTAAGCACGCCGATGCTGCTCTTTTTAGCACCCGCACATGGATTTGTGCCAAACCACTGGTTGAGCATGCACATGCATCTTTTGGTAGACGCAGATGTTGTTTTCTGCAAAACTACAAGTTATGCATGCACATGCTGCTTTTGGCAGAGCGCGCACGTGGATTTCTGCCAAACGACGTGCTAAGCACGCCGATGCTGCTCTTTTTAGCACCGCCCATGCATTTGTGCCAAACCACTTGTTGAGCATGCACATGCATCTTTTGGTAGACGCGGACGTTGTTTTCTGCAAAACCACAAGTTATGCATGCACATACTGCATTTGGCATGGCGCGCACGTGGATTTCTGCCAAACGACGTGCTAAGCACGCCGATGTTGCTCTTTTTAGCACCCGCGCACGGATTTGTGCCAAACCACATGTTGAGCATGCACATGCAAGTTTTGGTAGACGCGGACGTTGTTTCCTGCAAAACAACAAGTTATGCATGCACATGCTGCTTTTGGCAGAGCGCGCACGTGGATTTCTGCCAAACGGCGTGCTGAGCACGCCGATGCTGCTCTTTTTAGCACCCGCACATGGATTTGTGCCAAACCACTTGTTGAGCATGCACATGCACCTTTTGGTAGACGCGGACGTTGTTTTCTGCAAAACCAAGAGTAATGCATCCACAGGCTGCTTTTGGCAAAGCGCACACGTGGATTTCTGCCAATGGACGTGCTAAGCACCCCGATGCTCCTCTTTTTAGAACCCCCACATGGATTTCTGCCAAACAACTTGTTGAGCATGTACATGCATCTTTCGGTAGACGCGCACGTTGTTTCCTGCAAAACCACAGTTATGCATGGACATGCTGCTTTTGGCAGAGCGCGCACGTAAATTTCTGTCAAACACGCGCTAAGCACGCCACTGCTGCTCTTTTTATCACCCGCACATGGAGTTGTGCCAAACCACTTGTTGAGCATGCACATGCATCTTTTGGTAGACGCGGACGTTGTTTTCTGCAAAACTACAAGTTATGCATGCACATGCTGCCTTTGGCAAAGCGCGCACGTGGATTTCTGCCAAACGACGTGCTAAGCACGCCGATGCTGCCCTTTTTAGCACCCGCACATGGATTTGTGCCAAAACCACTTGTTGAGCATGCACATGCATCTTTTGGTAGACGCGGACGTTCTTTTCTGCAAAACCACAAGTTATGCATGCACATGCTGCTTTTGGCAGAGCGCGCACGTGGATTTCTACCAAAGGACGTGCCAAGCACGCCAATGCTGCTCTTTTTAGCACCCGCGCATGGATTTCTGCCAAACCACTTGTTGAGCATGCGCATGCATCTTTTGGTACACGCGTACGTTTTCCGCAAAAGCACAAGTTATGCGTGCACATGCTGCTTTTGGCAGAGCGCGCACGTGGATTTCTGCCAAACGGCGTAATAAGCACGCCGATGCTGCTCTTTTTAGCACCCGCACATGGATTTGTGCCAAACCACTTGTTGAGCATGCACATGCATCTCTTGGTAGACGCGGACGTTGTTTTCTGCAAAACCAAGAGTAATGCATCCACAGGCTGCTTTTGGCAAAGCGCGCACGTGGATTTCTGCCAAAGGACGTGCCAAGCACGCCAATGCTGCTCTTTTTAGCACCCGCGCATGGATTTCTGCCAAACAACTTGTTGAGCATGTACATGCATCTTTCGGTAGACGCGCACGTTGTTTCCTGCAAAACCACAGTTATGCATGGACATGCTGCTTTTGGCAGAGCGCGCACGTAAATTTCTGTCAAACACGCGCTAAGCACGCCACTGCTGCTCTTTTTATCACCCGCACATGGAGTTGTGCCAAACCACTTGTTGAGCATGCACATGCATCTTTTGGTAGACGCGGACGTTGTTTTCTGCAAAACTACAAGTTATGCAAGCACATGCTGCCTTTGGCAAAGCGCGCACGTGGATTTCTGCCAAACGACGTGCTAAGCACGCCGATGCTGCCCTTTTTAGCACCCGCACATGGATTTGTGCCAAAACCACTTGTTGAGCATGCACATGCATCTTTTGGTAGACGCGGATGTTGTTTTCTGCAAAACCAAGAGTTATGCATCCACATGCTGCTTTTGGCAGAGCGCGAGCGTGGATTTCTGCCAAACGACGTGCTAAGCACGCCGATGCTGCTCTTTTTAGCACCCGCACATGGATTTGTGCCAAAACCTCTTGTTGTGCATGCAGATGCATCTTTTGGTAGACGCGGACGTTGTTTTCTGCAAAACCACAAGTTATGCATGCACATGCTGCTTTTGGCAGAGCGCGCACGTGGATTTCTGCCAAACGACGTGCTAAGCACGCCGATGCTGCTCTTTTTAGCACCCGCACGTGGATTTGTGCCAAACCACTGGTTGAGCATGCACATGCCTCTTTTGGTAGAAGCGGACGTTGTTTTCGGCAAAACCAAGGGTTATGCATCCACATGCTGCTTTTGGCAGAGCGCGCACGTGGATTTCTGCCAAACGACGTGCTAAGCACGCCGATGCTGCTATTTTTAGCACCCGCGCATGGATTTCTGCCAAACAACTTGTTGAGCATGCACATGCATCTTTTGGTAGACGCGGAAGTAGTTTTCTGCAAAACCACAACTTATGCGTGCACATGCAGCTTTTGTCAGAGCGCGCACGTGGATGTCTGCCAAACGACGTGCTAAGCAAGCCCATGCTACACTTTTTAGCACCCGCGTATGGATTTGTGCCAAACCACTTGTTGAGCATGCACATGCATCTTTTGGTAGACGCAGATGTTGTTTTCTGCAAAACTACAAGTTATGCATGCACATGCTGCTTTTGGCAGAGCGCGCACGTGGATTTCTGCCAAACGACGTGCTAAGCACGCCGATGCTGCTCTTTTTACCACCGCCCATGCATTTGTGCCAAACCACTTGTTGAGCATGCACATGCATCTTTTGGTAGACACGGACGTTGTTTTCTGCAAAACCACAAGTTATGCATGCACATGCTGCATTTGGCATGGCGCGCACGTAGATTTCTGCCAAACGACGTGCTAAGCACGCCGATGTTGCTCTCTTTAGCACCCGCGCATGGATTTGTGCCAAACCACTTGTTGAGCATGCACATGCAAGTTTTGGTAGACGCGGACGTTGTTTTCTGCAAAACCACAAGTTATGCATGCACATGCTGCTTTTGGCAGAGCGCGCACGTGGATTTCTGCCAAATGACGTGCTAAGCACGCCGATGCTGCTCTTTTTAGCACCCTCACATGGATTTGTGCCAAACCACTGGTTGAGCATGCACATGCATCTTTTGGTAGACGCGGACGTTGTTTTCTGCAAAACTACAAGTTATGCATGCACATGCTGCCTTTGGCAGAGCGCGCACGTGGATTTCTGCCAAACGACGTGCTAAGCACGCCGATGCTGCTCTTTTTAGCACCCGCGCATGGATTTCTGCCAAACAACTTGTTGAGCATGCACATGCATCTTTTGGTAGACGCGGACGTTGTTTTCTGCAAAACCACAAGTTATGCGTGCACATGCAGCTTTTGGCAGAGCGCGCACGTGGATTTCTACCAAAGGACGTGCCAAGCACGCCAATGCTGCTCTTTTTAGCACCCGCGCATGGATTTCTGCCAAACCACTTGTTGAGCATGCGCATGCATCTTTTGGTACACGCGTACGTTTTCCGCAAAAGCACAAGTTATGCGTGCACATGCAGCTTTTGGCAGAGCGCGCACGTGGATTTCTGCCAAACGACATGCTAAGCAAGCCCATCCTGCACTTTTTAGCACCCGCGTATGGATTTGTGCCAAACCACTTGTTGAGCATCCACATGCATCTTTTGGTAGACGCAGATGTTGTTTTCTGCAAAACCACAAGGTATGCATGCACATGCTGCTTTTGGCACAGCGCGAGCGTGGATTTCTGCCAAACGACGTGCTAAGCACGCCGATGCTGCTCTTTTTAGCACCCGCACATGGATTTGTGCCAAAACCACTTGTTGTGCATGCAGATGCATCTTTTGGTAGACGCGGACATTGTTTTCTGCAAAACCACAAGTTATGCATGCACATGCTGCTTTTGGCAGAGCGCGCACGTGGATTTCTGCCAAACGACGTGCTAAGCACGCCAATTCTGCTCTTTTTAGCACCCGCACGTGGATTTGTGCCAAACCACTGGTTGAGCATGCACATGCCTCTTTTGGTAGACGCGGACGTTGTTTTCGGCAAAACCAAGAGTTATGCATCCACATGCTGCTTTTGGCAGAGAGCGCACGTGGATTTCTGCCAAACGACGTGCTAAGCACGCCGATCCTACTCTTTTTAGCACCCGCACATGAATTTGTGCCAAACCACATGTTGAGCATGCACATGCATCTTTTGGTAGACGCGGACGTTCTTTTCTGCAAAACCACAAGTTATGCATGCACATGCTGCTTTTGGCAGAGCGCGCACGTGGATTTCTGCCAAAGGACGTGCTAAGCACGCCGATGCTGCTCTTTTTAGCACCCGCACAGGGATTTGTGCCAAAACCACTTGTTGAGCATGCACATGCATCTATTGGTAGACGCGGACTTTGTTTTCTGCAAAACCACAAGTTATGCATGCACATGCTGCTTTTGGCAGAGCGCGCACGTGGATTTCTGCCAAACGACGTGCTAAGCACGCCGATGCTGCTCTTTTTAGCACCCGCACATGGATTTGTGCCAAACCACTGGTTGAGCATGCACATGCACCTTTTGGTAGACGCGGATGTTGTTTTCTGCAAAACTACAAGTTATGGATGCACATGCTGCCTTTGGCAGAGCGCGCACGTGGATTTCTGCCAAACGACGTGCTTAGCACGCCGATGCTGCTATTTTTAGCACCCGCGCATGGATTTCTGCCAAACAACTTGTTGAGCATGCACATGCATCTTTTGGTAGACGCGGACGTAGTTTTCTGCAAAACCACAACTTATGCGTGCACATGCAGCTTTTGTCAGAGCGCGCACGTGGATGTCTGCGAAACGACGTGCTAAGCAAGCCCATGCTACACTTTTTAGCACCCGCGTATGGATTTGTGCCAAACCACTTGTTGAGCATGCACATGCATCTTTTGGTAGACGCAGATGTTGTTTTCTGCAAAACTACAAGTTATGCATGCACATGCTGCTTTTGGCAGAGCGCGCACGTGGATTTCTGCCAAACGACGTGCTAAGCACGCCGATGCTGCTCTTTTTACCACCGCCCATGCATTTGTGCCAAACCACTTGTTGAGCATGCACATGCATCTTTTGGTAGACGCGGACGTTGTTTTCTGCAAAACCACAAGTTATGCATGCACATGCTGCATTTGGCATGGCGCGCACGTGGATTTCTGCCAAACGACGTGCTAAGCACGCCGATGTTGCTCTCTTTAGCACCCGCGCATGGATTTGTGCCAAACCACTTGTTGAGCATGCACGTGCAAGTTTTGGTAGACGCGGACGTTGTTTTCTGCAAAACCACAAGTTATGCATGCACATGCTGCTTTTGGCAGAGCGCGCACGTGGATTTCTGCCAAATGACGTGCTAAGCACGCCGATGCTGCTCTTTTTAGCACCCGCACATGGATTTGTGCCAAACCACTGGTTGAGCATGCACATGCATCTTTTGGTAGACGCGGACGTTGTTTTCTGCAAAACTACAAGTTATGCATGCACATGCTGCCTTTGGCAGAGCGCGCACGTGGATTTCTGCCAAACGACGTGCTAAGCACGCCGATGCTGCTCTTTTTAGCACCCGCGCATGGATTTCTGCCAAACAACATGTTGAGCATGCACATGCATCTTTTGGTAGACGCGGACGTTGTTTTCTGCAAAACCACAAGTTATGCGTGCACATGCAGCTTTTGGCAGAGCGCGCACGTGGATGTCTGCCAAACGACGTGCTAAGCAAGCCCATGCTGCACTTTTTGCACCCGCGTATGGATTTGTGCCAAACCACTTGTTGAGCATGCACATGCATCTTTTGGTAGACGCGGACGTTCTTTTCTGCAAAACCACAAGTTATGCATGCACATGCTGCTTTTGGCAGAGCGCGCACGTGGATTTCTACCAAAGGACGTGCCAAGCACGCCAATGCTGCTCTTTTTAGCACCCGCGCATGGATTTCTGCCACACCACTTGTTGAGCATGCGCATGCATCTTTTGGTACACGCGTACGTTTTCCGCAAAAGCACAAGTTATGCGTGCACATGCTGCTTTTGGCAGAGCGCGCACGTGGATTTCTGCCAAACGGCGTAATAAGCACGCCGATGCTGCCCTTTTTAGCACCCGCACATGGATTTGTGCCAAAACCACTTGTTGAGCATGCACATGCATCTTTTGGTAGACGCGGACGTTGTTTTCTGCAAAACCACAAGTTATGCATGGACATGCTGCTTTTGGCAGAGCGTGCACGTGGATTTCTGCCAAACGACGTGCTAAGCACGCCGATGCTGCTCTTTTTAGAACCCGATCATGGATTTGTGCCAAACCACTGGTTGAGCATGCACATGCCTCTTTTGGTAGACGCGGACGTTGTTTTCTGCAAAACCACAAGTTATGCATGCACATGCTGCTTTTGGCAGAGCGCGAGCGTGGATTTCTGCCAAACGACGTGCTAAGCACGCCGATGCTGCTCTTTTTAGCACCCGCACATGGATTTGTGCCAAAACCACTTGTTGTGCTTGCAGATGCATCTTTTGGTAGACGCGGACGTTGTTTTCTGCAAAACCACAAGTTATGCATGCACATGCTGCTTTTGGCAGAGCGCGCACGTGGATTTCTGCCGAACGACGTGCTAAGCACGCCGATGCTGCTGTTTTTAGCACCCGCACGTGGATTTGTGCCAAACCACTGGTTGAGCATGCACATGCCTCTTTTGGTAGACGCGGACGTTGTTTTCGGCAAAACCAAGAGTTATGCATCCACATGCTGCTTTTGGCAGAGAGCGCACGTGGATTTCTGCCAAACGACGTGCTAAGCACGCCGGTCCTACTCTTTTTAGCACCCGCACATGAATTTGTGCCAAACCACATGTTGAGCATGCACATACATCTTTTGGTAGACGCGGACGTTCTTTTCTGCAAAACCACAAGTTATGCATGCACATGCTGCTTTTGGCAGAGCGCGCACGTGGATTTCTGCCAAAGGACGTGCTAAGCACGCCGATGCTGCTCTTTTTAGCACCCGCACAGGGATTTGTGCCAAAACCACTTGTTGAGCATGCACATGCATCTATTGGTAGACGCGGACTTTGTTTTCTGCAAAACCACAAGTTATGCATGCACATGCTGCTTTTGGCAGAGCGCGCACGTGGATTTCTGCCAAACGACGTGCTAAGCACGCCGATGCTGCTCTTTTTAGCACCCGCACATGGATTTGTGCCAAACCACTGGTTGAGCATGCACATGCACCTTTTGGTAGACGCGGATGTTGTTTTCTGCAAAACTACAAGTTATGGATGCACATGCTGCCTTTGGCAGTGCCCGCACGTGGATTTCTGCCAAACGACGTGCTAAGCACGCCGATGCTGCTATTTTTAGCACCCGCGCATGGATTTCTGCCAAACAACTTGTTGAGCATGCACATGCATCTTTTGGTAGACGCGGACGTAGTTTTCTGCAAAACCACAACTTATGCGTGCACATGCAGCTTTTGTCAGAGCGCGCACGTGGATGTCTGCCAAACGACGTGCTAAGCAAGCCCATGCTACACTTTTTAGCACCCGCGTATGGATTTGTGCCAAACCACTTGTTGAGCATGCAGATGCATCTTTTGGTAGACGCAGATGTTGTTTTCTGCAAAACTACAAGTTATGCATGCACATGCTGCTTTTGGCAGAGCGCGCACGTGGATTTCTGCCAAACGACGTGCTAAGCACGCCGATGCTGCTCTTTTTACCACCGCCCATGCATTTGTGCCAAACCACTTGTTGAGCATGCACATGCATCTTTTGGTAGACGCGGACGTTGTTTTCTGCAAAACCACAAGTTATGCATGCACATGCTGCATTTGGCATGGCGCGCACGTGGATTTCTGCCAAACGACGTGCTAGCACGCCGATGTTGCTCTCTTTAGCACCCGCGCATGGATTTGTGCCAAACCACTTGTTGAGCATGCACATGCAAGTTTTGGTAGACGCGGACGTTGTTTTCTGCAAAACCACAAGTTATGCATGCACATGCTGCTTTTGGCAGAGCGCGCACGTGGATTTCTGCCAAACGACGTGCTAAGCACGCCGATGCTGCTCTTTTTAGCACCCGCACATGGATTTGTGCCAAACCACTGGTTGAGCATGCACATGCATCTTTTGGTAGACGCAGATGTTGTTTTCTGCAAAACTACAAGTTATGCATGCACATGCTGCTTTTGGCAGAGCGCGCACGTGGATTTCTGCCAAACGACGTGCTAAGCACGCCGATGCTGCTCTTTTTAGCACCGCCCATGCATTTGTGCCAAACCACTTGTTGAGCATGCACATGCATCTTTTGGTAGACGCGGACGTTGTTTTCTGCAAAACCACAAGTTACGCATGCACATGCTGCATTTGGCATGGCGCGCACGTGGATATCTGCCAAACGACGTGCTAAGCACGCCGATGTTGCTCTTTTTAGCACCCGCGCATGGATTTGTGCCAAACCACTTGTTGAGCATGCACATGCAAGTTTTGGTAGACGCGGACGTTGTTTCCTGCAAAACAACAAGTTATGCATGCACATGCTGCTTTTGGCAGAGCGCGCACGTGGATTTCTGCCAAACGGCGTGCTAAGCACGCCGATGCTGCTCTTTTTAGCACCCGCACATGGATTTGTGCCAAACCACTTGTTGAGCATGCACATGCACCTTTTGGTAGACGCGGACGTTGTTTTCTGCAAAACCAAGAGTAATGCATCCACAGGCTGCTTTTGGCAAAGCGCGCACGTGGATTTCTGCCAAACGACGTGCTAAGCACCCCGATGCTCCTCTTTTTAGCACCCCCTCATGGATTTGTGCCAAACAACTTGTTGAGCATGCACATGCATCGTTTGGTAGACGCGGACGTTCTTTTCTGCAAAACCACAAGTTATGCATGCACATGCTGCTTTTGGCAGAGCGCGCACGTGGATTTCTACCAAAGGACGTGCCAAGCACGCCAATGCTGCTCTTTTTAGCCCCCGCGCATGGATTTCTGCCAAACAAATTGATGAGCATGCACATGCATCTTTTGGTAGACGCGGAAGTTCTTTTCTGCAAAACTACAAGTTATGCATTCACATGCGGCCTTTGGCAGAGCGCGCACGTGGATGTCTGCCAAACGACGTGCTAAGCTCGCCGATGCTGCTCTTTTTAGCACCCGCACTTGGATTTGTGCCAAACCACTTGTTGAGCATGCACATGCATCTTTTGGTAGGCGCGGACGTTGTTTTCTGCAAAACCACAAGTTATCCATGCACATGCTGCTTTTGGCAGAGCACGAGCGTGGATTTCTGCCAAACGACGTGCTAAGCACGCCGATGCTGCTCTTTTTAGCACCCGCACATGGATTTGTGCCAAACTACTTGTTGAGCATGCACATGCATCTTTTGGTAGACGCGGACGTTCTTTTCTGCAAAACCACGAGTTATGGATGCACATGCTGCTTTTGGCAGAGCGCGCACGTGGATTTCTGCCAAAGGACGTGCCAAGCACGCCAATGCTGCTCTTTTTAGCACCCGCGCATGGATTTCTGCCAAACAACTTGTTGAGCATGCACATGCATCTTTTGGTAGACCCGGAAGTTCTTTTCTGCAAAACTACAAGTTATGCATGCACATGCTGCCTTTGGCAGAGCGCGCACGTGGATTTCTGCCAAACGACGTGCTAAGCTCGCCGATGCTGCTCTTTTTAGCACCCGGGCATTTATTTTTGCCAAACCACTTGTTGAGCATGCACATGCATCTTTTGGTAGACGCGGACGTTTTCCGCAAAAGCACAAGTTATGCGTGCGCATGCTGCTTTTGGCAGAGCGCGCAGGTGGATTTCTGAGAAACGACATGCTAAGCACGCCGACGCTGCTCTTTTTAGCACCCGCACATGGATTAGTGCCAAACCACTTGTTGAGCATGCACATGCATCTTTTGGTAGACGCGGACGTTGTATTCTGCAAAACCACAAGTTATGCATGCACATGCTGCTTTTGGCAGAGCGCGCACGTGGATTTCTGCCAAACGACGTGCTAAGCACGCCCGTACTGCTCTTTTTAGCACCCGCGCATTTATTTCTGCCAAACCACTTGTTGAGCATGCGCATGCATATTTTGGTACACGCGTACGTTTTCCGCAAAAGCACAAGTTATGCGTGCACATGCTGCTTTTGGCAGAGCGCGCACGTGGATTTCTGCCAAACGACGTGCTAAGCACGCCGATGCTGCTCTTTTTAGCACCCGCACATGGATTTGTGCCAAAACCTCTTGTTGAGCATGCACATGCATCTTTTGGTAGACGCGGACGTTGTTTTCTGCAAAACCACAAGTTATGCATGCGCATGCTGCTTTTGGCAGAATGCGCACGATGATTTCTGCCTACGACTGCTAAGCACGCCGATGCTGCTCTTTTCAGCACCCGCACATGGATTTGTGCCAAACCACTTGTTGAGCATGCACATGCCTCTTTTGGTAGACGCGGACGTTGTTTTCTGCAAAACCAAGAGTAATGCATCCACAGGCTGCTTTTGGCAGAGCGCGCCCGTGGATTTCTGCCAAAGGACGTGCTAAGCACGCCGATGCTGCTCTTTTTAGCACCCCCACATGGATTTGTGCCAAACCACTTGTTGAGCATGCAGATGCATCTTTTGGTAGACGCGGACGTTCTTTTCTGCAAAACCACAAAGTATGCATGCACATGCTGCTTTTGGCAGAGCGCGCACGCGGATTTCTACCAAAGGACGTGCCAAACACGCCAATGCTGCTCTTTTTAGCACCCGCGCATGGATTTCTGCCAAACAACTTGTTGAGCATGCACATGCATCTTTTGGTAGACGCGGAAGTTCATTTCTGCAAAACTACAAGTAATGCATGCACATGCTGCCTTTGGCAGGGCGCGCACGTGGATTTCTGCAAAACGACGTGCTAAGCTCGCCGATGCTGCTCTTTTTAGAACCCGCACTTGGATTTGTGCCAAACCACTTGTTGAGCATGCACATGCATATTTTGGTTGACGCGGACGTTGTTTTCTGCAAAACCACAAGTTATGCATGCACATGCTGCTTTTGGCAGAGCGCGAGCGTGGGTTTCTGCCAAACGACGTGCTAAGCACGTCGATGCTGCTCTTTTTAGCACCCGCACATGAATTTGTGCCAAAACCACTTGTTGTGCATGCAGATGCATCTTTTGGTAGACGCGGACGTTGTTTTCTGCAAAACCACAAGTTATGCATGCACATGCTCCTTTTGGCAGAGCGCGCACGTGGATTTCTGCCAAACGACGTGCTAAGCACGCCGATGCTGCTCTTTTTAGCACCCGCACATGAATTTGTGCCAAACCACTGGTTGAGCATGCACATGCCTCTTTTGGTAGACGCGGACGTTGTTTTCTGCAAAACCAAGAGTTATGCATCCACATGCTGCTTTTGGCAGAGCGCGCACGTGGATTTCTGCCAAACGACGTGCTAAGCACGCCGATGCTGCTCTTTTTAGCACCCGCGCATGAATTTGTGCCAAACCACATGTTGAGCATGCACATGCATCTTTTGGTAGACGCGGACGTTCTTTTCTGCGAAACCACAAGTTATGCATGCACATGCTGCTTTTGGCAGAGCGCGCACGTGGATTTCTGGCAAAGTAGGTGCCAAGCACGCCAATGCTGCTCTTTTTAGCACCCGCGCATGGATTTCTGCCAAACAACTTGTTGAGCATGCACATGCATCTTTTGGTAGACGCGGAAGTTCTTTTCTGCAAAACTACAAGTTATGCATGCACATGCTGCCTTTGGCAGAGCGCTCACGTGGATTTCTGCCAAACGACGTGCTAAGCTCGCCGATGCTGCTCTTTTTAGCACCCGCACTTGGATTTGTGCCAAACCACTTGTTGAGCATGCACATGCATCTTTTGGTAGACGCGGACGTTCTTTTCTGCAAAACCACAAAGTATGCATGCACATGCTGCTTTTGGCAGAGCGCGCACGCGGATTTCTACCAAAGGACGTGCCAAACACGCCAATGCTGCTCTTTTTAGCACCCGCGCATGGATTTCTGCCAAACAACTTGTTGAGCATGCACATGCATCTTTTGGTAGACGCGGAAGTTCATTTCTGCAAAACTACAAGTAATGCATGCACATGCTGCCTTTGGCAGGGCGCGCACGTGGATTTCTGCAAAACGACGTGCTAAGCTCGCCGATGCTGCTCTTTTTAGAACCCGCACTTGGATTTGTGCCAAACCACTTGTTGAGCATGCACATGCATATTTTGGTTGACGCGGACGTTGTTTTCTGCAAAACCACAAGTTATGCATGCACATGCTGCTTTTGGCAGAGCGCGAGCGTGGGTTTCTGCCAAACGACGTGCTAAGCACGTCGATGCTGCTCTTTTTAGCACCCGCACATGAATTTGTGCCAAAACCACTTGTTGTGCATGCAGATGCATCTTTTGGTAGACGCGGACGTTGTTTTCTGCAAAACCACAAGTTATGCATGCACATGCTCCTTTTGGCAGAGCGCGCACGTGGATTTCTGCCAAACGACGTGCTAAGCACGCCGATGCTGCTCTTTTTAGCACCCGCACATGAATTTGTGCCAAACCACTGGTTGAGCATGCACATGCCTCTTTTGGTAGACGCGGACGTTGTTTTCTGCAAAACCAAGAGTTATGCATCCACATGCGGCCTTTGGCAGAGCGCGCACGTGGATGTCTGCCAAACGACGTGCTAAGCTCGCCGATGCTGCTCTTTTTAGCACCCGCACTTGGATTTGTGCCAAACCACTTGTTGAGCATGCACATGCATCTTTTGGTAGGCGCGGACGTTGTTTTCTGCAAAACCACAAGTTATCCATGCACATGCTGCTTTTGGCAGAGCACGAGCGTGGATTTCTGCCAAACGACGTGCTAAGCACGCCGATGCTGCTCTTTTTAGCACCCGCACATGGATTTGTGCCAAACTACTTGTTGAGCATGCACATGCATCTTTTGGTAGACGCGGACGTTCTTTTCTGCAAAACCACGAGTTATGGATGCACATGCTGCATTTGGCATGGCGCGCACGTGGATATCTGCCAAACGACGTGCTAAGCACGCCGATGTTGCTCTTTTTAGCACCCGCGCATGGATTTGTGCCAAACCACTTGTTGAGCATGCACATGCAAGTTTTGGTAGACGCGGACGTTGTTTCCTGCAAAACAACAAGTTATGCATGCACATGCTGCTTTTGGCAGAGCGCGCACGTGGATTTCTGCCAAACGGCGTGCTAAGCACGCCGATGCTGCTCTTTTTAGCACCCGCACATGGATTTGTGCCAAACCACTTGTTGAGCATGCACATGCACCTTTTGGTAGACGCGGACGTTGTTTTCTGCAAAACCAAGAGTAATGCATCCACAGGCTGCTTTTGGCAAAGCGCGCACGTGGATTTCTGCCAAACGACGTGCTAAGCACCCCGATGCTCCTCTTTTTAGCACCCCCTCATGGATTTGTGCCAAACAACTTGTTGAGCATGCACATGCATCGTTTGGTAGACGCGGACGTTCTTTTCTGCAAAACCACAAGTTATGCATGCACATGCTGCTTTTGGCAGAGCGCGCACGTGGATTTCTACCAAAGGACGTGCCAAGCACGCCAATGCTGCTCTTTTTAGCCCCCGCGCATGGATTTCTGCCAAACAAATTGATGAGCATGCACATGCATCTTTTGGTAGACGCGGAAGTTCTTTTCTGCAAAACTACAAGTTATGCATTCACATGCGGCCTTTGGCAGAGCGCGCACGTGGATGTCTGCCAAACGACGTGCTAAGCTCGCCGATGCTGCTCTTTTTAGCACCCGCACTTGGATTTGTGCCAAACCACTTGTTGAGCATGCACATGCATCTTTTGGTAGGCGCGGACGTTGTTTTCTGCAAAACCACAAGTTATCCATGCACATGCTGCTTTTGGCAGAGCACGAGCGTGGATTTCTGCCAAACGACGTGCTAAGCACGCCGATGCTGCTCTTTTTAGCACCCGCACATGGATTTGTGCCAAACTACTTGTTGAGCATGCACATGCATCTTTTGGTAGACGCGGACGTTCTTTTCTGCAAAACCACGAGTTATGGATGCACATGCTGCTTTTGGCAGAGCGCGCACGTGGATTTCTGCCAAAGGACGTGCCAAGCACGCCAATGCTGCTCTTTTTAGCACCCGCGCATGGATTTCTGCCAAACAACTTGTTGAGCATGCACATGCATCTTTTGGTAGACCCGGAAGTTCTTTTCTGCAAAACTACAAGTTATGCATGCACATGCTGCCTTTGGCAGAGCGCGCACGTGGATTTCTGCCAAACGACGTGCTAAGCTCGCCGATGCTGCTCTTTTTAGCACCCGGGCATTTATTTTTGCCAAACCACTTGTTGAGCATGCACATGCATCTTTTGGTAGACGCGGACGTTTTCCGCAAAAGCACAAGTTATGCGTGCGCATGCTGCTTTTGGCAGAGCGCGCAGGTGGATTTCTGAGAAACGACATGCTAAGCACGCCGACGCTGCTCTTTTTAGCACCCGCACATGGATTAGTGCCAAACCACTTGTTGAGCATGCACATGCATCTTTTGGTAGACGCGGACGTTGTTTTCTGCAAAACCACAAGTTATGCATGCACATGCTCCTTTTGGCAGAGCGCGCACGTGGATTTCTGCCAAACGACGTGCTAAGCACGCCGATGCTGCTCTTTTTAGCACCCGCACATGAATTTGTGCCAAACCACTGGTTGAGCATGCACATGCCTCTTTTGGTAGACGCGGACGTTGTTTTCTGCAAAACCAAGAGTTATGCATCCACATGCGGCCTTTGGCAGAGCGCGCACGTGGATGTCTGCCAAACGACGTGCTAAGCTCGCCGATGCTGCTCTTTTTAGCACCCGCACTTGGATTTGTGCCAAACCACTTGTTGAGCATGCACATGCATCTTTTGGTAGGCGCGGACGTTGTTTTCTGCAAAACCACAAGTTATCCATGCACATGCTGCTTTTGGCAGAGCACGAGCGTGGATTTCTGCCAAACGACGTGCTAAGCACGCCGATGCTGCTCTTTTTAGCACCCGCACATGGATTTGTGCCAAACTACTTGTTGAGCATGCACATGCATCTTTTGGTAGACGCGGACGTTCTTTTCTGCAAAACCACGAGTTATGGATGCACATGCTGCATTTGGCATGGCGCGCACGTGGATATCTGCCAAACGACGTGCTAAGCACGCCGATGTTGCTCTTTTTAGCACCCGCGCATGGATTTGTGCCAAACCACTTGTTGAGCATGCACATGCAAGTTTTGGTAGACGCGGACGTTGTTTCCTGCAAAACAACAAGTTATGCATGCACATGCTGCTTTTGGCAGAGCGCGCACGTGGATTTCTGCCAAACGGCGTGCTAAGCACGCCGATGCTGCTCTTTTTAGCACCCGCACATGGATTTGTGCCAAACCACTTGTTGAGCATGCACATGCACCTTTTGGTAGACGCGGACGTTGTTTTCTGCAAAACCAAGAGTAATGCATCCACAGGCTGCTTTTGGCAAAGCGCGCACGTGGATTTCTGCCAAACGACGTGCTAAGCACCCCGATGCTCCTCTTTTTAGCACCCCCTCATGGATTTGTGCCAAACAACTTGTTGAGCATGCACATGCATCGTTTGGTAGACGCGGACGTTCTTTTCTGCAAAACCACAAGTTATGCATGCACATGCTGCTTTTGGCAGAGCGCGCACGTGGATTTCTACCAAAGGACGTGCCAAGCACGCCAATGCTGCTCTTTTTAGCCCCCGCGCATGGATTTCTGCCAAACAAATTGATGAGCATGCACATGCATCTTTTGGTAGACGCGGAAGTTCTTTTCTGCAAAACTACAAGTTATGCATTCACATGCGGCCTTTGGCAGAGCGCGCACGTGGATGTCTGCCAAACGACGTGCTAAGCTCGCCGATGCTGCTCTTTTTAGCACCCGCACTTGGATTTGTGCCAAACCACTTGTTGAGCATGCACATGCATCTTTTGGTAGGCGCGGACGTTGTTTTCTGCAAAACCACAAGTTATCCATGCACATGCTGCTTTTGGCAGAGCACGAGCGTGGATTTCTGCCAAACGACGTGCTAAGCACGCCGATGCTGCTCTTTTTAGCACCCGCACATGGATTTGTGCCAAACTACTTGTTGAGCATGCACATGCATCTTTTGGTAGACGCGGACGTTCTTTTCTGCAAAACCACGAGTTATGGATGCACATGCTGCTTTTGGCAGAGCGCGCACGTGGATTTCTGCCAAAGGACGTGCCAAGCACGCCAATGCTGCTCTTTTTAGCACCCGCGCATGGATTTCTGCCAAACAACTTGTTGAGCATGCACATGCATCTTTTGGTAGACCCGGAAGTTCTTTTCTGCAAAACTACAAGTTATGCATGCACATGCTGCCTTTGGCAGAGCGCGCACGTGGATTTCTGCCAAACGACGTGCTAAGCTCGCCGATGCTGCTCTTTTTAGCACCCGGGCATTTATTTTTGCCAAACCACTTGTTGAGCATGCACATGCATCTTTTGGTAGACGCGGACGTTTTCCGCAAAAGCACAAGTTATGCGTGCGCATGCTGCTTTTGGCAGAGCGCGCAGGTGGATTTCTGAGAAACGACATGCTAAGCACGCCGACGCTGCTCTTTTTAGCACCCGCACATGGATTAGTGCCAAACCACTTGTTGAGCATGCACATGCATCTTTTGGTAGACGCGGACGTTGTATTCTGCAAAACCACAAGTTATGCATGCACATGCTGCTTTTGGCAGAGCGCGCACGTGGATTTCTGCCAAACGACGTGCTAAGCACGCCCGTACTGCTCTTTTTAGCACCCGCGCATTTATTTCTGCCAAACCACTTGTTGAGCATGCGCATGCATATTTTGGTACACGCGTACGTTTTCCGCAAAAGCACAAGTTATGCGTGCACATGCTGCTTTTGGCAGAGCGCGCACGTGGATTTCTGCCAAACGACGTGCTAAGCACGCCGATGCTGCTCTTTTTAGCACCCGCACATGGATTTGTGCCAAAACCTCTTGTTGAGCATGCACATGCATCTTTTGGTAGACGCGGACGTTGTTTTCTGCAAAACCACAAGTTATGCATGCGCATGCTGCTTTTGGCAGAATGCGCACGATGATTTCTGCCTACGACTGCTAAGCACGCCGATGCTGCTCTTTTCAGCACCCGCACATGGATTTGTGCCAAACCACTTGTTGAGCATGCACATGCCTCTTTTGGTAGACGCGGACGTTGTTTTCTGCAAAACCAAGAGTAATGCATCCACAGGCTGCTTTTGGCAGAGCGCGCCCGTGGATTTCTGCCAAAGGACGTGCTAAGCACGCCGATGCTGCTCTTTTTAGCACCCCCACATGGATTTGTGCCAAACCACTTGTTGAGCATGCAGATGCATCTTTTGGTAGACGCGGACGTTCTTTTCTGCAAAACCACAAAGTATGCATGCACATGCTGCTTTTGGCAGAGCGCGCACGCGGATTTCTACCAAAGGACGTGCCAAACACGCCAATGCTGCTCTTTTTAGCACCCGCGCATGGATTTCTGCCAAACAACTTGTTGAGCATGCACATGCATCTTTTGGTAGACGCGGAAGTTCATTTCTGCAAAACTACAAGTAATGCATGCACATGCTGCCTTTGGCAGGGCGCGCACGTGGATTTCTGCAAAACGACGTGCTAAGCTCGCCGATGCTGCTCTTTTTAGAACCCGCACTTGGATTTGTGCCAAACCACTTGTTGAGCATGCACATGCATATTTTGGTTGACGCGGACGTTGTTTTCTGCAAAACCACAAGTTATGCATGCACATGCTGCTTTTGGCAGAGCGCGAGCGTGGGTTTCTGCCAAACGACGTGCTAAGCACGTCGATGCTGCTCTTTTTAGCACCCGCACATGAATTTGTGCCAAAACCACTTGTTGTGCATGCAGATGCATCTTTTGGTAGACGCGGACGTTGTTTTCTGCAAAACCACAAGTTATGCATGCACATGCTCCTTTTGGCAGAGCGCGCACGTGGATTTCTGCCAAACGACGTGCTAAGCACGCCGATGCTGCTCTTTTTAGCACCCGCACATGAATTTGTGCCAAACCACTGGTTGAGCATGCACATGCCTCTTTTGGTAGACGCGGACGTTGTTTTCTGCAAAACCAAGAGTTATGCATCCACATGCTGCTTTTGGCAGAGCGCGCACGTGGATTTCTGCCAAACGACGTGCTAAGCACGCCGATGCTGCTCTTTTTAGCACCCGCGCATGAATTTGTGCCAAACCACATGTTGAGCATGCACATGCATCTTTTGGTAGACGCGGACGTTCTTTTCTGCGAAACCACAAGTTATGCATGCACATGCTGCTTTTGGCAGAGCGCGCACGTGGATTTCTGGCAAAGTAGGTGCCAAGCACGCCAATGCTGCTCTTTTTAGCACCCGCGCATGGATTTCTGCCAAACAACTTGTTGAGCATGCACATGCATCTTTTGGTAGACGCGGAAGTTCTTTTCTGCAAAACTACAAGTTATGCATGCACATGCTGCCTTTGGCAGAGCGCTCACGTGGATTTCTGCCAAACGACGTGCTAAGCTCGCCGATGCTGCTCTTTTTAGCACCCGCACTTGGATTTGTGCCAAACCACTTGTTGAGCATGCACATGCATCTTTTGGTAGACGCGGACGTTCTTTTCTGCAAAACCACAAAGTATGCATGCACATGCTGCTTTTGGCAGAGCGCGCACGCGGATTTCTACCAAAGGACGTGCCAAACACGCCAATGCTGCTCTTTTTAGTACCCGCGCATGGATTTCTGCCAAACAACTTGTTGAGCATGCACATGCATCTTTTGGTAGACGCGGAAGTTCATTTCTGCAAAACTACAAGTAATGCATGCACATGCTGCCTTTGGCAGGGCGCGCACGTGGATTTCTGCAAAACGACGTGCTAAGCTCGCCGATGCTGCTCTTTTTAGAACCCGCACTTGGATTTGTGCCAAACCACTTGTTGAGCATGCACATGCATATTTTGGTTGACGCGGACGTTGTTTTCTGCAAAACCACAAGTTATGCATGCACATGCTGCTTTTGGCAGAGCGCGAGCGTGGGTTTCTGCCAAACGACGTGCTAAGCACGTCGATGCTGCTCTTTTTAGCACCCGCACATGAATTTGTGCCAAAACCACTTGTTGTGCATGCAGATGCATCTTTTGGTAGACGCGGACGTTGTTTTCTGCAAAACCACAAGTTATGCATGCACATGCTCCTTTTGGCAGAGCGCGCACGTGGATTTCTGCCAAACGACGTGCTAAGCACGCCGATGCTGCTCTTTTTAGCACCCGCACATGAATTTGTGCCAAACCACTGGTTGAGCATGCACATGCCTCTTTTGGTAGACGCGGACGTTGTTTTCTGCAAAACCAAGAGTTATGCATCCACATGCGGCCTTTGGCAGAGCGCGCACGTGGATGTCTGCCAAACGACGTGCTAAGCTCGCCGATGCTGCTCTTTTTAGCACCCGCACTTGGATTTGTGCCAAACCACTTGTTGAGCATGCACATGCATCTTTTGGTAGGCGCGGACGTTGTTTTCTGCAAAACCACAAGTTATCCATGCACATGCTGCTTTTGGCAGAGCACGAGCGTGGATTTCTGCCAAACGACGTGCTAAGCACGCCGATGCTGCTCTTTTTAGCACCCGCACATGGATTTGTGCCAAACTACTTGTTGAGCATGCACATGCATCTTTTGGTAGACGCGGACGTTCTTTTCTGCAAAACCACGAGTTATGGATGCACATGCTGCTTTTGGCAGAGCGCGCACGTGGATTTCTGCCAAAGGACGTGCCAAGCACGCCAATGCTGCTCTTTTTAGCACCCGCGCATGGATTTCTGCCAAACAACTTGTTGAGCATGCACATGCATCTTTTGGTAGACCCGGAAGTTCTTTTCTGCAAAACTACAAGTTATGCATGCACATGCTGCCTTTGGCAGAGCGCGCACGTGGATTTCTGCCAAACGACGTGCTAAGCTCGCCGATGCTGCTCTTTTTAGCACCCGGGCATTTATTTTTGCCAAACCACTTGTTGAGCATGCACATGCATCTTTTGGTAGACGCGGACGTTTTCCGCAAAAGCACAAGGTATGCGTGCGCATGCTGCTTTTGGCAGAGCGCGCAGGTGGATTTCTGAGAAACGACATGCTAAGCACGCCGACGCTGCTCTTTTTAGCACCCGCACATGGATTAGTGCCAAACCACTTGTTGAGCATGCACATGCATCTTTTGGTAGACGCGGACGTTGTATTCTGCAAAAACCACAAGTTATGCATGCACATGCTGCTTTTGGCAGAGCGCGCACGTGGATTTCTGCCAAACGACGTGCTAAGCACGCCCGTACTGCTCTTTTTAGCACCCGCGCATTTATTTCTGCCAAACCACTTGTTGAGCATGCGCATGCATCTTTTGGTACACGCGTACGTTTTCCGCAAAAGCACAAGTTATGCGTGCACATGCTGCTTTTGGCAAAGCGCGCACGTGGATTTCTGCCAAACGACGTGCTAAGCACGCCGATGCTGCTCTTTTTAGCACCCGCACATGGATTTGTGCCAAAACCTCTTGTTGAGCATGCACATGCATCTTTTGGTAGACGCGGACGTTGTTTTCTGCAAAACCACAAGTTATGCATGCGCATGCTGCTTTTGGCAGAATGCGCACGATGATTTCTGCCTACGACTGCTAAGCACGCCGATGCTGCTCTTTTCAGCACCCGCACATGGATTTGTGCCAAACCACTTGTTGAGCATGCACATGCCTCTTTTGGTAGACGCGGACGTTGTTTTCTGCAAAACCAAGAGTAATGCATCCACAGGCTGCTTTTGGCAGAGCGCGCCCGTGGATTTCTGCCAAAGGACATGCTAAGCACGCCGATGCTGCTCTTTTTAGCACCCCCACATGGATTTGTGCCAAACCACTTGTTGAGCATGCACATGCATCTTTTGGTAGACGCGGACGTTCTTTTCTGCAAAACCACAAAGTATGCATGCACATGCTGCTTTTGGCAGAGCGCGCACGCGGATTTCTACCAAAGGACGTGCCAAACACGCCAATGCTGCTCTTTTTAGCACCCGCGCATGGATTTCTGCCAAACAACTTGTTGAGCATGCACATGCATCTTTTGGTAGACGCGGAAGTTCATTTCTGCAAAACTACAAGTAATGCATGCACATGCTGCCTTTGGCAGGGCGCGCACGTGGATTTCTGCAAAACGACGTGCTAAGCTCGCCGATGCTGCTCTTTTTAGAACCCGCACTTGGATTTGTGCCAAACCACTTGTTGAGCATGCACATGCATATTTTGGTTGACGCGGACGTTGTTTTCTGCAAAACCACAAGTTATGCATGCACATGCTGCTTTTGGCAGAGCGCGAGCGTGGGTTTCTGCCAAACGACGTGCTAAGCACGTCGATGCTGCTCTTTTTAGCACCCGCACATGAATTTGTGCCAAAACCACTTGTTGTGCATGCAGATGCATCTTTTGGTAGACGCGGACGTTGTTTTCTGCAAAACCACAAGTTATGCATGCACATGCTCCTTTTGGCAGAGCGCGCACGTGGATTTCTGCCAAACGACGTGCTAAGCACGCCGATGCTGCTCTTTTTAGCACCCGCACATGAATTTGTGCCAAACCACTGGTTGAGCATGCACATGCCTCTTTTGGTAGACGCGGACGTTGTTTTCTGCAAAACCAAGAGTTATGCATCCACATGCTGCTTTTGGCAGAGCGCGCACGTGGATTTCTGCCAAACGACGTGCTAAGCACGCCGATGCTGCTCTTTTTAGCACCCGCGCATGAATTTGTGCCAAACCACATGTTGAGCATGCACATGCATCTTTTGGTAGACGCGGACGTTCTTTTCTGCGAAACCACAAGTTATGCATGCACATGCTGCTTTTGGCAGAGCGCGCACGTGGATTTCTGGCAAAGTACGTGCCAAGCACGCCAATGCTGCTCTTTTTAGCACCCGCGCATGGATTTCTGCCAAACAACTTGTTGAGCATGCACATGCATCTTTTGGTAGACGCGGAAGTTCTTTTCTGCAAAACTACAAGTTATGCATGCACATGCTGCCTTTGGCAGAGCGCTCACGTGGATTTCTGCCAAACGACGTGCTAAGCTCGCCGATGCTGCTCTTTTTAGCACCCGCACTTGGATTTGTGCCAAACCACTTGTTGAGCATGCACATGCATCTTTTGGTAGACGCGGACGTTGTTTTCTGCAAAACCACAAGTTATGCATGCACATGCTGCTTTTGGCAGAGCGTGCACGTGGATTTCTGCCAAACGACGTGCTAAGCACGCCGATGCTGCTCTTTTTAGCACCCACACATGGATTTGTGCCAAACCACTGGTTGAGCATGCACATGCCTCTTTTGGTAGACGCGGACGTTGATTTCTGCAAAACCAAGAGTTATGCATCCACATGCTGCTTTTGGCAGAGCGCGCACGTGGATTTCTGCCAAACGACGTGCTAAGCACGCCGATGCTGCTCTTTTTAGCACCCGCACATGGATTTGTGCCAAACCACATGTTGAGCATGCACATGCATGTTTTGGTAGACGCGGACGTTCTTTTCTGCAAAACCACAAGTTATGCATGCACATGCTGCTTTTGGCAGAGCGCGCACGTGGATTTCTGCCAAAGGACGTGCCAAGCACGCCAATGCTGCTCTTTTTAGCACCCGCTCATGGATTTCTGCCAAACAACTTGTTGAGCATGCACATGCATCTTTTTGTAGACGCGGACGTTGTTTTCTGCAAAACCACAAGTTATGCATGCACAGGCTGCTTTTGGCAGAGCGCGAGCGTGGATTTCTGCCAAACGACGTGCTAAGCACGCCGATGCTGCTCTTTTTAGCACCCGCACATGGATTTGTGCCAAAACCACTTGTTGAGCATGCACATGCATCTATTGGTGGACGCGGACGTTGTTTTCTGCAAAAACACAAATTATGCATGCACATGCTGCTTTTGGCAGAGCGCGCACGTGGATTTCTGCCAAACGACGTGCTAAGCCCGCCGATGCTGCTCTTTTTAGCACCCGCACATGGATTTGTGCCAAACCACTGGTTGAGCATGCCCATGCCTCTTTTGGTAGACGCGGACGTTGTTTTCTGCAAAACCAAGAGTTATGCATCCACATGCTGCTTTTGGCAGAGCGCGCACGTGGATATCTGCCAAACGACGTGCTAAGCAAGCCCATGCTCCACTTTTTAGCACCCGCGTATGGATTTGTGCCAAACCACTTGTTGAGCATGCACATGCATCTTTTGGTAGACGCAGATGTTGTTTTCTGCAAAACTACAAGTTATGCATGCACATGCTGCTTTTGGCAGAGCGCGCACGTGGATTTCTGCCAAACGACGTGCTAAGCACGCCGATGCTGCTCTTTTTAGCACCGCCCATGCATTTGTGCCAAACCACTTGTTGAGCATGCACATGCATCTTTTGGTAGACGCGGACGTTGTTTTCTACAAAACCACAAGTTATGCATGCACATGTTGCATTTGGCATGGCGCGCACGTGGACTTCTGCCAAACGACGTGCTAAGCACGCCGATGTTGCTCTTTTTAGCACCCGCGCATGGATTTGTGCCAAACCAGTTGTTGAGCATGCACATGCAAGTTTTGGTAGACGCGGACGTTGTTTCCTGCAAAACAGCAAGTTATGCATGCACATGCTGCTTTTGGCAGAGCGCGCACGTGGATTTCCGCCAAACGGCGTGCTAAGCACGCCGATGCTGCTCTTTTTAGCACCCGCACATGGATTTGTGTCAAACCACTTGTTGAGCATGCACATGCATCTTTTCGTAAACGCGGACGTTGTTTTCTGCAAAAACAAGAGTAATGCATCCACAGGCTGCTTTTGGCAAAGCGCGCACGTGGATTTCTGCCAAAGGACGTGCTAAGCACGCCGATGCTGCTCTTTTTAGCACCCCCACATGAATTTGTGCCAAACCACTTGTTGAGCATGCACATGCATCTTTTGGTAGACGCGGACGTTGTTTTCTGCAAAACCACAAGTTATGCGTGCACATGCAGCTTTTGGCAGAGCGCGCACGTGGATGTCTGCCAAACGACGTGCTAAGCAAGCCCATGCTCCACTTTTTAGCACCCGCGTATGGATTTGTGCCAAACAACTTGTTGAGCATGTACATGCATCTTTCGGTAGACGCGGACGTTGTTTCCTGCAAAACCACAGTTATGCATGGACATGCTGCTTTTGGCAGAGCGCGCACGTAAATTTCTGCCAAAGACGCGCTAAGCACGCCACTGCTGCTCTTTTTATCACCCGCACATGGAGTTGTGCCAAACCACTTGTTGAGCATGCACATGCATCTTTTCGTAGACGCGGACGTTGTTTTCTGCAAAACTACAAGGTATGCATGCACATGCTGCCTTTGGCAGAGCGCGCACGTGGATTTCTGCCAAACGACATGCTAAGCACGCCGATGCTGCTCTTTTTAGCACCCGCGCATGGATTTCTGCCAAACAACTTGTTGAGCATGCACGTGCATCTTTTGGTAGACGCGGAAGTTGTTTTCTGCAAAACAACAAGCTATGCATGCACATGCTGGCTTTGGCAGAGCGCGCGCGTGGATTTCTGCCAAACGACGTTGTAAGCACGCCGATGCTGCTCTTTTTAGCACCTGCACATAGATTTGTGCGAAACCACTTGTTGAGCATGCACATGCATCTTTTGGTAGACGCGGACGTTCTTTTCTGCAAAACCACAAGTTATGCGTGCACATGCTGCTTTTGGCAGAGCGCGCACGTGGATTTCTGCCAAAGGACGTGCCAAGCACGCCAATGCTGCTCTTTGTAGCACCCGCGCATGGATTTCTGCCAAACAACTTGTTGAGCATGCACATGCATCTTTTGGTAGACGCGGAAGTTCTTTTCTGCAAAACTACAGGTTATGCACGCACATGCTGCCTTTGGCAGAGCGCGCACGTGGATTTCTGCCAAACGACGTGCTAAGCTCGCCGATGCTGCTCTTTTTAGCACCCGCACTTGGATTTGTGCCAAACCACTTGTTGAGCATGCACATGCATCTTTTGGTAGGCGCGGACGTTGTTTTCTGCAAAACCACAAGTTATCCATGCACATGCTGCTTTTGGCAGAGCACGAGCGTGGATTTCTGCCAAGCGACGTTAAGCACGCCGATGCTGCTCTTTTTAG
The DNA here is from genome assembly GCF_050947875.1 of Dermacentor variabilis. Classification (NCBI taxonomy): domain Eukaryota; kingdom Metazoa; phylum Arthropoda; class Arachnida; order Ixodida; family Ixodidae; genus Dermacentor; species Dermacentor variabilis. Next base: position 334,211 of record NW_027460478.1, read on the forward strand.
CACCCGCACATGGATTTGTGCCAAACCACTTGTTGAGCATGCACATGCATCTTTTGGTAGACGCAGACGTTCTTTTCTGCAAAACCACGAAATATGGATGCACATGCTGCTTTTGGCAGAGTGCGCACGTGGATTTCTGCCAAAGGACGTGCCAAGCACGCCAATGCTGCTCTTTTTAGCACCCGCGCATGGATTTCTGCCAAACAACTTGTTGAGCATGCACATGCATCTTTTGGTAGACCCGGAAGTTCTTTTCTGCAAAACTACAAGTTATGCATGCACATGCTGCCTTTGGCAGAGCGTGCACGTGGATTTCTGCCAAACGACGTGCTAAGCTCGCCGATGCTGCTCTTTTTAGCACTCGCGCATTTATTTCTGTTATTTTTGCATTTTGGAGCACGCACGTGGATTTCTGCCAAACGACGTGCTAAGCACGCCAATGCTGCTATTTTTAGCACCCGCGCATGGATTTCTGCCAAACCACTTGTTGAGCATGCACATGCATCTTTTGGTAGACGCGGACGTTGTTTTCTGCAAAACTACAAGTTATGCATGCACATGCTGCTTTTGGCAGAGCGCGCACGTGGATTTCTGCCAAACGACGTGCTAAGCACGCCGATGCTGCTCTTTTTAGCACCGCCCATGCATTTGTGCCAAACCACTTGTTGAGCATGCACATGCATCTTTTGGTAGACGCGGACGTTGTTTTCTACAAAACCACAAGGTATGCATGCACATGCTGCATTTGGCATGGCGCGCACGTGGACTTCTGCCAAACGACGTGCTAAGCACGCCGATGTTGCTCTTTTTAGCACCCGCGCATGGATTTGTGCCAAACCAGTTGTTGAGCATGCACATGCAAGTTTTGGTAGACGCGGACGTTGTTTCCTGCAAAACAGCAAGTTATGCATGCACATGCTGCTTTTGGCAGAGCGCGCACGTGGATTTCCGCCAAACGGCGTGATAAGCACGCCGATGCTGCTCTTTTTAGCACCCGCACATGGATTTGTGTCAAACCACTTGTTGAGCATGCACATGCATCTTTTCGTAGACGCGGACGTTGTTTTCTGCAAAAACAAGAGTAATGCATCCACAGGCTGCTCTTGGCAAAGCGCGCACGTGGATTTCTGCCAAAGGACGTGCTAAGCACGCCGATGCTGCTCTTTTTAGCACCCCCACATGAATTTGTGCCAAACCACTTGTTGAGCATGCACATGCATCTTTTGGTAGACGCGGACGTTGTTTTCTGCAAAACCACAAGTTATGCGTGCACATGCAGCTTTTGGCAGAGCGCGCACGTGGATGTCTGCCAAACGACGTGCTAAGCAAGCCCATGCTCCACTTTTTAGCACCCGCGTATGGATTTGTGCCAAACAACTTGTTGAGCATGTACATGCATCTTTCGGTAGACGCGGACGTTGTTTCCTGCAAAACCACAGTTATGCATGGACATGCTGCTTTTGGCAGAGCGCGCACGTAAATTTCTGCCAAGGACGCGCTAAGCACGCCACTGCTGCTCTTTTTATCACCCGCACATGGAGTTGTGCCAAACCACTTGTTGAGCATGCACATGCATCTTTTGGTAGACGCGGACGTTGTTTTCTGCAAAACTACAAGGTATGCATGCACATGCTGCCTTTGGCAGAGCGCGCACGTGGATTTCTGCCAAACGACATGCTAAGCACGCCGATGCTGCTCTTTTTAGCACCCGCGCATGGATTTCTGCCAAACAACTTGTTGAGCATGCACGTGCATCTTTTGGTAGACGCGGAAGTTGTTTTCTGCAAAACAACAAGCTATGCATGCACATGCTGGCTTTGGCAGAGCGCGCGCGTGGATTTCTGCCAAACGACGTTGTAAGCACGCCGATGCTGCTCTTTTTAGCACCTGCACATAGATTTGTGCGAAACCACTTGTTGAGCATGCACATGCATCTTTTGGTAGACGCGGACGTTCTTTTCTGCAAAACCACAAGTTATGCGTGCACATGCTGCCTTTGGCAGAGCGCGCACGTGGATTTCTGCCAAACGACGTGCTTAGCTCGCCGATGCTGCTCTTTTTAGCACTCGCGCATTTATTTCTGTCATTTTTGCATTTTGGAGCACGCACGTGGATTTCTGCCAAACGACGTGCTAAGCACGCCAATGCTGCTATTTTTAGCACCCGCGCATGGATTTCTGCCAAACCACTTGTTGAGCATGCACATGCATCTTTTGGTAGACGCGGACGTTGTTTTCTGCAAAACTACAAGTTATGCATGCACATGCTGCTTTTGGCAGAGCGCGCACGTGGATTTCTGAGAAACGACGTGCTAAGCTCACCGATGCTGCTCTTTTTAGCACCCGCGCATTTATTTCTGCCAAACCACTTGTTGAGCATGCACATGCATCTTTTGGTAGACGCGGACGTTTTCCGCAAAAGCACAAGTTATGCGTGCACATGCTGCTTTTGGCAGAGCGCGCACATGGATTTCTGACAAACGACGTGCTAAGCAAGCGCATGTTGTTCTTTTTAGCACCCGCGCATGGATTTGTGCCAAACCACTTGTTGAGCATGCACATGCATCTTTTGGTAGACGCGGACGCAGTTTTCTGCAAAACCACACGATATGCATGCAAATGGTGCTTTTGGCAGAACGCGCGCGTGGATTTCTACCAAACGACGTGAAAAGCATGCCGAGGCTGCTCTTTTTAGCACCCGTACATGGATTTGTGCCAAACCACTTGTTGAGCATGCACATGCATCTTTTGGTAGACGCGGACGTTGTATTCTGCAAAACCACACGTTATGCATGCACAGGCTGCTTTTGGCAGAGCGCGCACGTGGATTTCTGCCAAAGGACGTGCTAAGCACGTCCGTGCTGCTCTTTTTAGCACCCGCACATGAATTTGTGCCAAAACCTCTTGTTGAGCATGCACATGCATTTTTTGGTAGACGCGGACGTTGTTTTCTGCAAAACCACAAGTTATGCATGCGCATGCTGCTTTTGGCAGAGCGCGCACGATGATTTCTTCCAAACGACTGCTAAGCACGCCGATGCTGCCCTTTTCAGCACCCGCACATGGATTTGTGCCAAACCACTTGTTGAACATGCACATGCCTCTTTTGGTAGACGCGGACGTTGTTTTCTGCAAAACCAAGAGTAATGCATCCACATGCTGCTTTTGGCAGAGCGCGCACGTGGATTTCTGCCAAACGACGTGCTAAGCACGCCGATGCTGCTCTTTTTAGCACCCGCACATGAATTTGTGCCAAACCACATGTTGAGCATGCACATGCATCTTTCGATAGACGCGGACGTTCTTTTCCGCAAAACCACAAGTTATGCATGCACATGCTGCTTTTGGCAGAGCGCGCACGTGGATTTCTGCCAAACGACGTGCTAAGCACGCCGATGCTGCTCTTTTTAGCACCCGCACATGGATTGGTTGAGCATGCCCATGCCTCTTTTGGTAGACGCGGACGTTGTTTTCTGCAAAACCAAGAGTTATGCATCCACATGCTGCTTTTGGCAGAGCGCGCACTTGGATTTCTGCCAAACGACGTGCTAAGCACGCTGATGCTGCTCTTTTTAGCACCCGCACATGGATTTGTGCCAAAATGTTGAGCATGCACATGCATCTTTTGGTAGACGCGGACGTTCTTTTCTGCAAAACCACAAGTTATGCGTGCACATGCAGCTTTTGGCAGAGCGCGCACGTGGATGTCTGCCAAACGACGTGCTAAGCAAGCCCATGCTCCACTTTTTAGCACCCGCGTATGGATTTGTGCCAAACCACTTGTTGAGCATGCACATGCATCTTTTGGTAGACGCAGATGTTGTTTTCTGCAAAACTACAAGTTATGCATGCACATGCTGCTTTTGGCAGAGCGCGCACGTGGATTTCTGCCAAACGACGTGCTAAGCACGCGGATGCTGCTCTTTTTAGCACCGCCCATGCATTTGTGCCAAACCACTTGTTGAGCATGCACATGCATCTTTTGGTAGACGCGGACGTTGTTTTCTGCAAAACCACAAGTTATGCATGCACATGCTGCATTTGGCATGGCGCGCACGTGGATTTCTGCCAAACGACGTGCTAAGCACGCCGATGTTGCTCTTTTTAGCACCAGCGCATGGATTTGTGCCAAACCACTTGTTGAGCATGCACATGCAAGTTTTGGTAGACGCGGACGTTGTTTCCTGCAAAACAACAAGTTATGCATGCACATGCTGCTTTTGGCAGAGCGCGCACGTGGATTTCCGCCAAACGGCGTGCTAAGCACGCCGATGCTGCTCTTTTTAGCACCCGCACATGGATTTGTGCCAAACCACTTGTTGAGCATGCACATGCATCTTTTCGTAGACGCGGACGTTGTTTTCTGCAAAAACAAGAGTAATGCATCCACAGGCTGCTTTTGGCAAAGCGCGCACGTGGATTTCTGCCAAAGGACGTGCTAAGCACGCCGATGCTGCTCTTTTTAGCACCCCCACATGGATTTGTGCCAAACCACTTGTTGAGCATGCACATGCATCTTTTGGTAGACGCGGACGTTCTTTTCTGCAAAACCACAAGTTATGCGTGCACATGCAGCTTTTGGCAGAGCGCGCACGTGGATGTCTGCCAAACGACGTGCTAAGCAAGCCCATGCTCCACTTTTTAGCACCCGCGTATGGATTTGTGCCAAACAACTTGTTGAGCATGTACATGCATCTTTCGGTAGACGCGGACGTTGTTTCCTGCAAAACCACAGTTATGCATGGACATGCTGCTTTTGGCAGAGCGCGCACGTAAATTTCTGCCAAAGACGCGCTAAGCACGCCACTGCTGCTCTTTTTATCACCCGCACATGGAGTTGTGCCAAACCACTTGTTGAGCATGCACATGCATCTTTTGGTAGACGCGGACGTTGTTTTCTGCAAAACTACAAGTTATGCATGCACATGCTGCCTTTGGCAGAGCGCGCACGTGGATTTCTGCCAAACGACATGCTATGCATGCCGATGCTGCTCTTTTTAGCACCCGCGCATGGATTTCTGCCAAACAACTTGTTGAGCATGCACGTGCATCTTTTGGTAGACGCGGAAGTTGTTTTCTGCAAAACAACAAGCTATGCATGCACATGCTGCCTTTGGCAGAGCGCGCGCGTGGATTTCTGCCAAACGACGTTGTAAACACGCCGATGCTGCTCTTTTTAGCACCTGCACATAGATTTGTGCGAAACCACTTGTTGAGCATGCACATGCATCTTTTGGTAGACGCGGACGTTCTTTTGTGCAAAACCACAAGTTATGCGTGCACATGCTGTTTTTTCCAGAGCGCGCACGTGGATTTCTGCCAAAGGACGTGCCAAGCACGCCAATGCTGCTCTTTTTAGCACCCGCGCATGGATTTCTGCCAAACAACTTGTTGAGCATGCACATGCATCTTTTGGTAGACGCGGACGTTGTTTTCTGCAAAACTACAAGGTATGCATGCACATGCTGCCTTTGGCAGAGCGCGCACGTGGATTTCTGCCAAACGACATGCTAAGCACGCCGATGCTCCTCTTTTTAGCACCAGCGCATGGATTTCTGTCAAACAACTTGTTGAGCATGCACATGCATCTTTTTGTAGACGCGGACGTTGTTTTCTGCAAAACCACAAGTTATGCATGCACATGCTGCTTTTGGCAGAGCGCGAGCGTGGATTTCTGCCAAACGACGTGCTAAGCACGCCGATGCTGCTCTTTTTAGCACCCGCACATGGATTTGTGCCAAAACCATTTGTTGAGCATGCACATGCATCTATTGGTGGACGCGGACGTTGTTTTCTGCAAAACCACAAATTATGCATGCACATGCTGCTTTTGGCAGAGCGCGCACGTGGATTTCTGCCAAACGACGTGCTAAGCACGCCGATACTGCTCTTTTTAGCACCCGCACATTGATTTGTGCCAAACCACTGGTTAAGCATGCACATGCATCTTTTCGTAGACGCGGACGTTGTTTTCTGAAAAAACAAGAGTAATGCATCCACAGGCTGCTTTTGGCAAAGCGCGCTCGTGGATTTCTGCCAAAGGACGTGCTAAGCACGCCGATGCTGCTCTTTTTAGCACCCCCACATGAATTTGTGCCAAACCACTTGTTGAGCATGCACATGCATCTTTTGGTAGACGCGGACGTTGTTTTCTGCAAAACCACAAGTTATGCATGCACATGCTGCTTTTGGCAGAGCGCGCACGTGGATTTCTGCCAAACGACGTGCTAAGCACGCCGATGCTGCTCTTTTTAGCACCCGCACATGGATTTGTGCCATACCACTGGTTGAGCATGCACATGCCTCTTTTGGTAGACGCGGACGTTGTTTTCTGCAAAACCAAGAGTTATGCATCCACATGCTGCTTTTGGCAGAGCGCGCACGTGGATTTCTGCCAAACGACGTGCTAAGCACGCCGATGCTGCTCTTTTTAGCACCCGCACATGAATTTGTGCCAAACCACATGTTGAGCATGCAGATGCATCTTTTGGTAGACGCGGACGTTCTTTTCTGCAAAACCACAAGTTATGCATGCACATGCTGCTTTTGGCAGAGCGCGCACGTGGATTTCTGCCAAAGGACGTGCCAAGCACGCCAATGCTGCTCTTTTTAGCACCCGCGCATGGATTTCTGCCAAACAACTTGTTGAGTATGCACATGCATCTTTTGGTAGACGCGGAAGATCTTTACTGCAAAACCACGAGTTATGGATGCACATGCTGCTTTTGGCAGAGTGCGCACGTGGATTTCTGCCAAAGGACGTGCCAAGCACGCCAATGCTGCTCTTTTTAGCACCCGCGCATGGATTTCTGCCAAACAACTTGTTGAGCATGCACATGCATCTTTTGGTAGACCCGGAAGTTCTTTTCTGCAAAACTACAAGTTATGCATGCACATGCTGCCTTTGGCAGAGCGCGCACGTGGATTTCTGCCAAACGACGTGCTGAGCTCGCCGATGCTGCTCTTTTTAGCACCCGCGCATTTATTTCTGCCAAACCACTTGTTGAGCATGCACGTGCATCTTTTGGTAGACGCGGACGTTTTCCGCAAAAGCACAAGTTATGCGTGCACATGCTGCTTTTGGCAGAGCGTGCACGTGGATTTCTGCCAAACGACGTGCTAAGCACGCCGATGCTGCTCTTTTTAGCAACCGCACATGGATTTGTGCCAAACCACTGGTTGAGCATGCACATGCCTCTTTTGGTAGACGCGGACGTTGTTTTCTGTAAAACCAAGAGTTATGCATCCACATGCTGCTTTTGGCAGAGCGCGCACGTGGATTTCTGCCAAACGACGTGCTAAGCACGCCGATGCTGCTCTTTTTAGCACCCGCACATGGATTTGTGCCAAACCACATGTTGAGCGTGCACATGCATCTTTTGGTAGACGCAGACGTTCTTTTCTGCAAAACCACGAGTTATGGATGCACATGCTGCTTTTGGCAGAGTGCGCACGTGGATTTCTGCCAAAGGACGTGCCAAGCACGCCAATGCTGCTCTTTTTAGCACCCGCGCATGGATTTCTGCCAAACAACTTGTTGAGCATGCACATGCATCTTTTGGTAGACCCGGAAGTTCTTTTCTGCAAAACTACAAGTTATGCATGCACATGCTGCCTTTGGCAGAGCGCGCACGTGGATTTCTGCCAAACGACGTGCTGAGCTCGCCGATGCTGCTCTTTTTAGCACCCGCGCATTTATTTCTGCCAAACCACTTGTTGAGCATGCACGTGCATCTTTTGGTAGACGCGGACGTTTTCCGCAAAAGCACAAGTTATGCGTGCACATGCTGCTTTTGGCAGAGCGCGCACATGGATTTCTGACAAACGACGTGCTAAGCAAGCGCATGCTGCTCTTTTTAGCACCCGCGCATGGATTTGTGCCAAACCACTTGTTGAGCATGCACATGCATCTTTTGGTAGACGCGGACGCAGTTTTCTGCAAAACCACACGATATGCATGCAAATGGTGCTTTTGGCAGAACGCGCGCAAAGATTTCTACCAAACGACGTGAAAAGCATGCCGATGCTGCTCTTTTTAGCACCCGCACATGGATTTGTGCCAAACCACTTGTTGAGCATGCACATGCATCTTTTGGTAGACGCGGACGTTGTATTCTGCAAAACCACACGTTATGCATGCACATGCTGCTTTTGGCAGAGCGCGCACGTGGATTTCTGCCAAAGGACGTGCTAAGCACGTCCGTGCTGCTCTTTTTAGCACCCGCACATGAATTTGTGCCAAAACCTCTTGTTGAGCATGCACATGCATTTTTTGGTAGACGCGGACGTTGTTTTCTGCAAAACCACAAGTTATGCATGCGCATGCTGCTTTTGGCAGAGCGCGCACGATGATTTCTTCCAAACGACTGCTAAGCACGCCGATGCTGCCCTTTTCAGCACCCGCACATGGATTTGTGCCAAACCACTTGTTGAACATGCACATGCCTCTTTTGGTAGACGCGGACGTTGTTTTCTGCAAAACCAAGAGTAATGCATCCACAGGCTGCTTTTTGCAAAGCGCGCACGTGGATTTCTGCCAAAGGACGTGCTAAGCACGCCGATGCTGCTCTTTTTAGCACCCCCACATGGATTTGTGCCAAACCACTTGTTGAGCATGCACATGCATCTTTTGGTAGACGCGGACGTTCTTTTCTGCAAAACCACAAGTTATGCATGCACATGCTGCCTTTGGCAGAGCGCGCACGTGGATTTCTACCAAAGGACGTGCCAAGCACGCCAGTGCTTCTCTTTTTGCACCCGCGCATGGATTTCTGCCAAACAACTTGTTGAGCATGCAAATGCATCTTTTGGTAGACGCGGAAGTTCTTTTCTGCAAAACTACAAGTTATGCATGCACATGCTGCCTTTGACAGAGCGCGCACGTGGATTTCTGCAAAACGACGTGCTAAGCTCGCCGATGCTGCTCTTTTTAGCACCCGCACTTGGATTTGTGCCAAACCACTTGTTGAGCATGCACATGCATATTTTGGTAGACGCGGACGTTGTTTTCTGCAAAACCACAAGTTATGCATGCACATGCTGCTTTTGGCAGAGCGCGCACGTGGATTTCTGCCAAACGACGTGCTAAGCACGCCGATGCTGCTCTTTTTAGCACCCGCACATGGATTTGTGCCATACCACTGGTTGAGCATGCACATGCCTCTTTTGGTAGACGCGGACGTTGTTTTCTGCAAAACCAAGAGTTATGCATCCACATGCTGCTTTTGGCAGAGTGCGCACGTGGATTTCTGCCAAACGACGTGCTAAGCACGCCGATGCTGCTCTTTTTAGCACCCGCACATGAATTTGTGCCAAACCACATGTTGAGCATGCAGATGCATCTTTTGGTAGACGCGGACGTTCTTTTCTGCAAAACCACAAGTTATGCATGCACATGCTGCTTTTGGCAGAGCGCGCACGTGGATTTCTGCCAAAGGACGTGCCAAGCACGCCAATGCTGCTCTTTTTAGCACCCGCGCATGGATTTCTGCCAAACAACTTGTTGAGTATGCACATGCATCTTTTGGTAGACGCGGAAGATCTTTACTGCAAAACCACGAGTTATGGATGCACATGCTGCTTTTGGCAGAGTGCGCACGTGGATTTCTGCCAAAGGACGTGCCAAGCACGCCAATGCTGCTCTTTTTAGCACCCGCGCATGGATTTCTGCCAAACAACTTGTTGAGCATGCACATGCATCTTTTGGTAGACCCGGAAGTTCTTTTCTGCAAAACTACAAGTTATGCATGCACATGCTGCCTTTGGCAGAGCGCGCACGTGGATTTCTGCCAAACGACGTGCTGAGCTCGCCGATGCTGCTCTTTTTAGCACCCGCGCATTTATTTCTGCCAAACCACTTGTTGAGCATGCACGTGCATCTTTTGGTAGACGCGGACGTTTTCCGCAAAAGCACAAGTTATGCGTGCACATGCTGCTTTTGGCAGAGCGCGCACATGGATTTCTGACAAACGACGTGCTAAGCAAGCGCATGCTGCTCTTTTTAGCACCCGCGCATGGATTTGTGCCAAACCACTTGTTGAGCATGCACATGCATCTTTTGGTAGACGCGGACGCAGTTTTCTGCAAAACCACACGATATGCATGCAAATGGTGCTTTTGGCAGAACGCGCGCAAAGATTTCTACCAAACGACGTGAAAAGCATGCCGATGCTGCTCTTTTTAGCACCCGCACATGGATTTGTGCCAAACCACTTGTTGAGCATGCACATGCATCTTTTGGTAGACGCGGACGTTGTATTCTGCAAAACCACACGTTATGCATGCACATGCGGCTTTTGGCAGAGCGCGCACGTGGATTTCTGCCAAAGGACGTGCTAAGCACGTCCGTGCTGCTCTTTTTAGCACCCGCACATGAATTTGTGCCAAAACCTCTTGTTGAGCATGCACATGCATTTTTTGGTAGACGCGGACGTTGTTTTCTGCAAAACCACAAGTTATGCATGCGCATGCTGCTTTTGGCAGAGCGCGCACGATGATTTCTTCCAAACGACTGCTAAGCACGCCGATGCTGCCCTTTTCAGCACCCGCACATGGATTTGTGCCAAACCACTTGTTGAACATGCACATGCCTCTTTTGGTAGACGCGGACGTTGTTTTCTGCAAAACCAAGAGTAATGCATCCACAGGCTGCTTTTTGCAAAGCGCGCACGTGGATTTCTGCCAAAGGACGTGCTAAGCACGCCGATGCTGCTCTTTTTAGCACCCCCACATGGATTTGTGCCAAACCACTTGTTGAGCATGCACATGCATCTTTTGGTAGACGCGGACGTTCTTTTCTGCAAAACCACAAGTTATGCATGCACATGCTGCCTTTGGCAGAGCGCGCACGTGGATTTCTACCAAAGGACGTGCCAAGCACGCCAGTGCTGCTCTTTTTGCACCCGCGCATGGATTTCTGCCAAACAACTTGTTGAGCATGCAAATGCATCTTTTGGTAGACGCGGAAGTTCTTTTCTGCAAAACTACAAGTTATGCATGCACATGCTGCCTTTGACAGAGCGCGCACGTGGATTTCTGCAAAACGACGTGCTAAGCTCGCCGATGCTGCTCTTTTTAGCACCCGCACTTGGATTTGTGCCAAACCACTTGTTGAGCATGCACATGCATATTTTGGTAGACGCGGACGTTGTTTTCTGCAAAACCACAAGTTATGCATGCACATGCTGCTTTTGGCAGAGCGCGCACGTGGATTTCTGCCAAACGACGTGCTAAGCACGCCGATGCTGCTCTTTTTAGCACCCGCACATGGATTTGTGCCATACCACTGGTTGAGCATGCACATGCCTCTTTTGGTAGACGCGGACGTTGTTTTCTGCAAAACCAAGAGTTATGCATCCACATGCTGCTTTTGGCAGAGCGCGCACGTGGATTTCTGCCAAACGACGTGCTAAGCACGCCGATGCTGCTCTTTTTAGCACCCGCACATGAATTTGTGCCAAACCACATGTTGAGCATGCAGATGCATCTTTTGGTAGACGCGGACGTTCTTTTCTGCAAAACCACAAGTTATGCATGCACATGCTGCTTTTGGCAGAGCGCGCACGTGGATTTCTGCCAAAGGACGTGCCAAGCACGCCAATGCTGCTCTTTTTAGCACCCGCGCATGGATTTCTGCCAAACAACTTGTTGAGTATGCACATGCATCTTTTGGTAGACGCGGAAGATCTTTACTGCAAAACTACAAGTTATGCATGCATATGCTGCCTTTGGCAGAGCGCGTACGTGGATTTCTGCCAAACGACGTGCTAAGCTCGCCGATGCTGCTCTTTTTAGCACCCGCACTTGGATTTGTGCCAAACCACTTGTTGAGCATGCACACGCATCTTTTGGTAGACGCGGACGTTGTTTCCTGCAAAACCACAAGTTATGCATGCACATGCTGCTTTTGGCAGAGCGCGAGCGTGGATTTCTGCCAAACCACATGCTAAGCACGCCGATGCTGCTCTTTTTAGCACCCGCACATGGATTTGTGCCAAAACCACTTGTTGAGCATGCACATGCATCTTTTGGTAGACGCGGACGTTGTTTTCTGCAAAACCACAAGTTATGCATGCACATGCTGCTTTTGGCAGAGCGCGCACGTGGATTTCTGCCAAACGACGTGCTAAGCACGCCGATGCTGCTCTTTTTAGCACCCGCACACGGATTTGTGCCAAACCACTGGTTGAGCATGCACATGCCTCTTTTGGTAGACGCGGACGTTGTTTTCTGCAAAACCAAGAGTTATGCATCCACATGCTGCTTTTGGCAGAGCACGCACGTGGATTTTTGCCAAACGACGTGCTAAGCACGCCGATGCTGCTCTTTTTAGCACCCGCACATGGATTTGTGCCAAACCACATGTTGAGCATGCACATGCATCTTTTGGTAGACGCGGACGTTCTTTTCTGCAAAACCACAAGTTATGCATGCACATGCTGCTTTTGGCAGAGCGCGCACGTGGATTTCTGCCAAAGGACGTGCCAAGCACGCCAATGCTGCTCTTTTTAGCACCCACGCACGGATTTGTGCCAAACCACTTTTTGAGCATGCACATGCATCTTTTGGTAGACGCGGACGTTCTTTTCTGCAAAACTACAAGTTATGCATGCACATGCTGCCTTTGGCAGAGCGCGCACGTGGATTTCTGCCAAACGACGTGCTAAGCTCGCCGATGCTGCTCTTTTTAGCACCCGCGCATTTATTTCTGCCAAACCACTTGTTGAGCATGCACATGCATCTTTTGGTAGACGCGGACGTTTTCCGCAAAAGCACAAGTTATGCGTGCACATGCTGCTTTTGGCAGAGCGCGCACATGGATTTCTGACAAACGACGTGCTAAGCAAGCGCATGCTGCTCTTTTTAGCACCCGCGCATGGATTTGTACCAAACCACTTGTTGAGCATGCACATGCATCTTTTGGTAGACGCGGACGCAGTTTTCTGCAAAACCACACGATATGCATGCAAATGGTGCTTTTGGCAGAACGCGCGCAAAGATTTCTACCAAACGACGTGAAAAGCATGCCGATGCTGCTCTTTTTAGCACCCGCACATGGATTTGTGCCAAACCACTTGTTGAGCATGCACATGCACCTTTTGGTAGACGCGGACGTGGTATTCTGCAAAACCACACGTTATGCATGCACATGCTGCTTTTGGCAGAGCGCGCACGTGGATTTCTGCCAAAGGACGTGCTAAGCACGTCCGTGCTGCTCTTTTTAGCACCCGCACATGAATTTGTGCCAAAACCTCTTGTTGAGCATGCACATGCATTTTTTGGTAGACGCGGACGTTGTTTTCTGCAAAACCACAAGTTATGCATGCGCATGCTGCTTTTGGCAGAGCGCGCACGATGATTTCTTCCAAACGACTGCTAAGCACGCCGATGCTGCCCTTTTCAGCACCCGCACATGGATTTGTGCCAAACCACTTGTTGAACATGCACATGCCTCTTTTGGTAGACGCGGACGTTGTTTTCTGCAAAACCAAGAGTAATGCATCCACAGGCTGCTTTTTGCAAAGCGCGCACGTGGATTTCTGCCAAAGGACGTGCTAAGCACGCCGATGCTGCTCTTTTTAGCACCCCCACATGGATTTGTGCCAAACCACTTGTTGAGCATGCACATGCATCTTTTGGTAGACGCGGAAGTTCTTTTCTGCAAAACTACAAGTTATGCATGCACATGCTGCTTTTGGCAGAGCGCGCACGTGGATTTCTGCCAAACGACGTGCTAAGCATGCCGATGCTGCTCTTTTTAGCACCCGCACATGGATTTGTGCCATACCACTGGTTGAGCATGCACATGCCTCTTTTGGTAGACGCGGACGTTGTTTTCTGCAAAACCAAGAGTTATGCATCCACATGCTGCTTTTGGCAGAGCGCGCACGTGGATTTCTGCCAAACGACGTGCTAAGCACGCCGATGCTGCTCTTTTTAGCACCCGCACATGAATTTGTGCCAAACCACATGTTGAGCATGCAGATGCATCTTTTGGTAGACGCGGACGTTCTTTTCTGCAAAACCACAAGTTATGCATGCACATGCTGCTTTTGGCAGAGCGCGCACGTGGATTTCTGCCAAAGGACGTGCCAAGCACGCCAATGCTGCTCTTTTTAGCACCCGCGCATGGATTTCTGCCAAACAACTTGTTGAGCATGCACATGCATCTTTTGGTAGACGCGGAAGATCTTTTCTGCAAAACTACAAGTTATGCATGCATATGCTGCCTTTGGCAGAGCGCGCACGTGGATTTCTGCCAAACGACGTGCTAAGCTCGCCGATGCTGCTCTTTTTAGCACCCGCACTTGGATTTGTGCCAAACCACTTGTTGAGCATGCACACGCATCTTTTGGTAGACGCGGACGTTGTTTTCTGCAAAACCACAAGTTATGCATGCACATGCTGCTTTTGGCAGAGCGCGAGCGTGGATTTCTGCCAAACGACATGCTAAGCACGCCGATGCTGCTCTTTTTAGCACCCGCACATGGATTTGTGCCAAAACCACTTGTTGAGCATGCACATTCATCTTTTGGTAGACGCGGACGTTGTTTTCTGCAAAACCACAAGTTATGCATGCACATGCTGCTTTTGGCAGAGCGCGCACGTGGATTTCTGCCAAACGACGTGCTAAGTACGCCGATGCTGCTCTTTTTAGCACCCGCACACGGATTTGTGCCAAACCACTGGTTGAGCATGCACATGCCTCTTTTGGTAGACGCGGACGTTGTTTTCTGCAAAACCAAGAGTTATGCATCCACATGCTGCTTTTGGCAGAGCACGCACGTGGATTTTTGCCAAACGACGTGCTAAGCACTCCGATGCTGCTCTTTTTAGCACCCGCACATGGATTTGTGCCAAACCACATGTTGAGCATGCACATGCATCTTTTGGTACACGCGGACGTTCTTTTCTGCAAAACCACAAGTTATGCATGCACATGCTGCTTTTGGAAGAGCGCGCACGTGGATTTCTGCCAAAGGACGTGCCAAGCACGCCAATGCTGCTCTTTTTAGCACCCGCGCATGGATTTCTGCCAAACAACTTGTTGAGCATGCACATGCATCTTTTGGTAGACGCGGACGTTGTTTTCTGCAAAACCACAAGTTATGCATGCACATGCTGCTTTTGGCAGAGCGCGCACGTGGATTTCTGCCAAACGACGTGCTAAGCACGCCGATGTTGCTCTTTTTAGCACTCGCACATGCATTTGTGCCAAACCACTTGTTGAGCATGCACATGCATCTTTTGGTAGACGCGGGCGTTGTTTTCTGCAAAACTACAAGTTATGCGTGCACATGCTGCTTTGGCAGAGCGCGCACGTGGATTTCTGCCAAACGACGTGCTAAGCACGCCAATGCTGCTATTTTTAGCACCCGCGCATGGATTTCTGCCAAACAACTTGTTGAGCATGCACATGCATCTTTTGGTAGACGCGGAAGTTCTTTTCGGCAAAACTACAAGTTATGCATGAATATGCTGCCTTTGGCAGAGCGCGCACGTGGATTTCTGCAAAACGACGTGTTAAGCTCGCCGATGCTGCTCTTTTTAGCACCCGCACTTGGATTTGTGCCAAACCACTTGTTGAGCATGCACATGCATATTTTGGTTGACGCGGACGTTGTTTTCTGCAAAACCACAAGTTATGCATGCACATGCTGCTTTTAGCAGAGCGCGAGCGTGGATTTCTGCCAAACGACGTGCCAAGCACGCCAATGCTGCTCTTTTTAGCACCCGCGCATGGATTTCTGCCAAACAACTTGTTGAGCATGCACATGCATCTTTTGGTAGACGCGGAAGTTCTTTTCTGCAAAACTACAAGCTATGCATGCATATGCTGCCTTTGGCAGAGCGCGCACGTGGATTTCTGCCAAACGACGTGCTAAGCTCGCCGATGCTGCTCTTTTTAGCACCCGCACTTGGATTTGTGCCAAACCACTTGTTGAGCATGCACATGCATCTTTTGGTAGACGCGGACGTTGTTTTCTGCAAAACCACAAGTTATGCATGCACATGCTGCTTTTGGCAGAGCGCGAGCGTGGATTTCTGACAAACGACGTGCTAAGCACGCCGATGCTGCTCTTTTTAGCACCCGCACATGGATTTGTGCCAAAACCACTTGTTGAGCATGCACACGCATCTTTTGGTAGACGCGGACGTTGTTTTCTGCAAAACCACAAGTTATGCATGCACATGCTGCTTTTGGCAGAGCGCGCACGTGGATTTCTGCCAAACGACGTGCTAAGCACGCCGATGCTGCTCTTTTTAGCACCCGCACATGGATTTGTGCCAAACCACTGGTTGAGCATGCACATGCCTCTTTTGGTAGACGCGGACGTTGTTTTCTGCAAAACCAGGAGTTATGAATCCACATGCTGCTTTTGGCAGAGCGCGCACGTGGATTTCTGCCAAACGACGTGCTAAGCACGCCGATGCTGCTCTTTTTAGCACCCGCACATGGATTTGTGCCAAACCACATGTTGAGCATGAACATGCATCTTTTGGTAGACGCGGAAGTTCTTTTCTGCAAAACTACAAGTTATGCATGCACATGCTGCCTTTGGCAGAGCGCGCACGTGGATTTCTGCCAAACGACGTGCTAAGCTAACCGATGCTGCTCTTTTTAGCACCCGCAATTGGATTTGTGCCAAACCACTTGTTGAGCATGCACATGCATCTTTTGGTAGACGCGGACGTTGTTTTCTGCAAAACCAAGAGTTATGCATCCACATGCTGCTTTTGGCAGAGCGCGCACGTGGATTTCTGCCAAAGGACGTGCTAAGCACGTCCGTGCTGCTCTTTTTAGCACCCGCACATGGATTTGTGCCAAACAACTTGTTGAGCATGCACATGCATCTTTTGGTAGACGCGGACGTTGTTTTCTGCAAAACTACAAGTTATGTATGCACATGCTGCTTTTGCCAGAGCGCGCACGTGGATTTCTGCCAAACGACGTGCTAAGCACGCCCGTGCTGCTCTTTTTAGCACCCGCGCGTGTATTTCTGCCAAACCACTTGTTGAGCAAGCACATGCATCTTTTGGTAGACGCGGACGTTATTTTCTGCAAAACTACAAGTTATCCTTGCATATGCTGCTTTTGGCAGAGCGCGCACGTGGTTTTCTGCCAAACGACGTGCTAAGCAAGCCCATGCTGCTCTTTTTAGCACCCGCGCATGGATTTCTGTCAAACAACTTGTTGAGCATGCACATGCATCTTTTGGTAGACGCGGAAGTTCTTTTCGGCAAAACTACAAGTTATGTATGAATATGCTGCCTTTGGCAGAGCGCGCACGTGGATTTCTGCCAAACGACGTGCTAAGCACGCCGATGTTGCTCTTTTTAGCACTCGCACATGGATTTGTGCCAAACCACTTGTTGAGCATGCACATGCATCTTTTGGTAGACGCGGACGTTGTTTTCTGCAAAACCACAAGTTATGCATGCACATGCTGCCTTTAGCAGAGCGCGAGCGTGGATTTCTGCCAAACGACGTGCCAAGCACGCCAATGCTGATATTTTTAGCACCCGCGCATGGATTTCTGCCATACAACTTGTTGAGCATGCACATGCATCTTGTGGTAGACGCGGACGTTGTTTTCTGCAAAACCACAAGTTATGCATGCACATGCTGCTTTTGGCAGAGCGCGCACGTGGATTTCTGCCAAACGACGTGCTAAGCACGCCGATGCTGCTCTTTTTAGCACCCGCACATGGATTTGTGCCAAACCACATGTTGAGCATGCACATGCATCTTTTGGTAGACGCGGACGTTCTTTTCTGCAAAACCACAAGTTATGCATGCACATGCTGCTTTTGGCGGAGCGCGCACGTGGATTTCTGCCAAAGGACGTGCCAAGCACGCCAATGCTGCTCTTTTTAGCACCCGCGCATGGATTTCTGCCAAACAACTTGTTGAGCATGCACATGCATCTTTTGGTAGACGCGGAAGTTCTTTTCTGCAAAACTACAAGTTATGCATGCACATGCTGCCTTTGGCAGAGCGCGCACGTGGATTTCTGCCAAACGACGTGCTAAGCTCGCCGATGCTGCTATTTTTAGCACCCGCACTTGGATTTGTGCCAAACCACTTGTTGAGCATGCACATGCATCTTTTGGTAGACGCGGACGTTGTTTTCTGCAAAACCACAAGTTATGCATGCACATGCTGCTTTTGGCAGAGCGCGAGCGTGGATTTCTGCCAAACGACATGCTAAGCACGCCGATGCTGCTCTTTTTAGCACCCGCACTTGGATTTGTGCCAAACCACTTGTTGAGCATGCACATGCATCTTTTGGTAGACGCGGACGTTGTTTTCTGCAAAACCACAAGTTATGCATGCACATGCTGCTTTTGGCAGAGCGCGAGCGTGGATTTCTGACAAACGACGTGCTAAGCACGCCGATGCTGCTCTTTTTAGCACCCGCACATGGATTTGTGCCAAAACCACTTGTTGAGCATGCACATGCATCTTTTGGTAGACGCGGACGTTGTTTTCTGCAAAACCACAAGTTATGCATGCACATGCTGCTTTTGGCAGAGCGCGAGCGTGGATTTCTGACAAACGACGTGCTAAGCACGCCGATGCTGCTCTTTTTAGCAC
This sequence comes from Dermacentor variabilis, assembly GCF_050947875.1. NCBI lineage: Eukaryota > Metazoa > Arthropoda > Arachnida > Ixodida > Ixodidae > Dermacentor > Dermacentor variabilis. The sequence goes on from NW_027460478.1 coordinate 352,808, forward strand.
CCGCACATGGATTTGTGCCAAAACCACTTGTTGAGCATGCACATGCATCTTTTGGTAGACGCGGACGTTGTTTTCTGCAAAACCACAAGTTATGCATGCACATGCTGCTTTTGGCAGAGCGCGCACGTGGATTTCTGCCAAACGACGTGCTAAGCACGCCGATGCTGCTCTTTTTAGCACCCGCACATGGATTTGTGCCAAACCACATGTTGAGCATGCACATGCATCTTTTGGTAGACGCGGACGTTCTTTTCTGCAAAACCACAAGTTATGCATGCACATGCTGCTTTTGGCGGAGCGCGCACGTGGATTTCTGCCAAAGGACGTGCCAAGCACGCCAATGCTGCTCTTTTTAGCACCCGCGCATGGATTTCTGCCAAACAACTTGTTGAGCATGCACATGCATCTTTTGGTAGACGCGGAAGTTCTTTTCTGCAAAACTGCAAGTTATGCATGCACATGCTGCCTTTGGCAGAGCGCGCACGTGGATTTCTGCCAAACGACGTGCTAAGCTCGCCGATGCTGCTCTTTTTAGCACCCGCACTTGGATTTGTGCCAAACCACTTGTTGAGCATGCACATGCATCTTTTGGTAGACGCGGACGTTGTTTTCTGCAAAACCACAAGTTATGCATGCACATGCTGCTTTTGGCAGAGCGCGAGCGTGGATTTCTGCCAAACGACATGCTAAGCACGCCGATGCTGCTCTTTTTAGCACCCGCACATGGATTTGTGCCAAAACCACTTGTTGAGCATGCACATGCATCTTTTGGTAGACGCGGACGTTGTTTTCTGCAAAACCACAAGCTATGCATGCACATGCTGCTTTTGGCAGAGCGCGCACGTGGATTTCTGCCAAACGACGTGCTAAGTACGCCGATGCTGCTCTTTTTAGCACCCGCACACGGATTTGTTCCAAACCACTGGTTGAGCATGCACATGCCTCTTTTGGTAGACGCGGACGTTGTTTTCTGCAAAACCAAGGGTTATGCATCCACATGCTGCTTTTGGCAGAGCACGCACGTGGATTTTTGCCAAACGACGTGCTAAGCACGCCGATGCTGCTCTTTTTAGCACCCGCACATGGATTTGTGCCAAACCACATGTTGAGCATGCACATGCATCTTTTGGTAGACGCGGACGTTCTTTTCTGCAAAACCACAAGTTATGCATGCACATGCTGCTTTTGGCAGAGCGCGCACGTGGATTTCTGCCAAAGGACGTGCTAAGCACGCTATTGCTGCTCTTTTTAGCACCCCCACATGGATTTCTGCCAAACCACTTGTTGAGCATGCACACGCCTCTTTTGGTAGACGCGGACGTTGTTTTCTGCAAAACAACAAGTTAAGCATGCACATGCTGCTTTTGGCAGAGCACGCACGTGGATTTCTGCCAAACGACGTGCTAAGCACGCCGATGCTGCTCTTTTTAGCACCCGCACATGGATTTGTGCCAAACCACATGTTGAGCATGCACATGCATCTTTTGGTACACGCGGACGTTCTTTTCTGAAAACCACAAGTTATGCATGTACATGCTGCTTTTGGCAGAGCGCGCACGTGCATTTCTGCCAAAGGACGTGCTAAGCACGCTATTGCTGCTCTTTTTAGCACCCCCACATGGATTTCTGCCAAACCACTTGTTGAGCATGCACACGCCTCTTTTGGTAGACGCGGACGTTGTTTTCTGCAAAACTACAAGTTATGCATGCATATGCTGCCTTTGGCAGAGCGCGCACGTGGATTTCTGCCAAACGACGTGCTAAGCTCGCCGATGCTGCTCTTTTTAGCACCCGCACTTGGATTTGTGCCGAACCACTTGTTGAGCATGCACATGCATCTTTTGGTAGACGCGGACGTTGTTTTCTGCAAAACCACAAGTTATGCATGCACATGCTGCTTTTGGCAGAGCGCGAGCGTGGTTTTCTGCCAAACGACGTGCTAAGCACGCCGATGCTGCTCTTTTTAGCACCCGCAGATGGATTTGTGCAAAAACCACTTGTTGAGCATGCACATGCATCTTTTGGTAGACGCGGACGTTGTTTTCTGCAAAACCACAAGTTATGCATGCACATGCTGCTTTTGGCAGAGCGCGCACGTGGATTTCTGCCAAACGACGTGCTAAGCACGCCGATGCTGCTCTTTTTAGCACCCGCACATGGATTTGTGCCAAACCACTGGTTGAGCATGCACATGCCTCTTTTGGTAGACGCGGACGTTGTTTTCTGCAAAACCAAGAGTTATGCATCCACATGCTGCTTTTGGCAGAGCGCGCACGTGGATTTCTGCCAAACGACGTGCTAAGCACGCCGATGCTGCTCTTTTTAGCACGCGCACATGGATTTGTGCCAAACCACACGTTGAGCATGCACATGCATCTTTTGGTAGACGCGGACGTTCTTTTCTGCAAAACCACAAGCTATGCATGCACATGCTGCTTTTGGCAGAGCGCGCACGTGGATTTCTGCCAAAGGACGTGCCAAGCACGCCAATGCTGCTCTTTTTAGCACCCGCGCATGGATTTCTGCCAAACAACTTGTTGAGCATGCACATGCATCTTTTGGTAGACGCGGAAGTTCTTTTCTGCAAAACTACAAGTTATGCATGCACATGCTGCCTTTGGCAGAGCGCGCACGTGGATTTCTGCCAAACGACCTGCTAAGCTCGCCGATGCTGCTCTTTTTAGCACCCGCACTTGGATTTGTGCCAAACCACTTGTTGAGCACGCACATGCATCTTTTGGTAGACGCGGACGTTGTTTTCTGCAAAACCACAAGTTATGCATGCACATGCTGCTTTTGGCAGAGCGCGCACGTGGATTTTTGCCAAACGACGTGCTAAGTACGCCGATGCTGCTCTTTTTAGCACCCGCACATGGATTTGTCCCAAACCACTGGTTGAGCATGCACATGCCTCTTTTGGTTGACGCGGACGTTGTTTTCTGCAAAACCAAGAGTTATGCATCCACATGCTGCTTTTGGCAGAGCGCGCACGTGGATTTCTGACAAACGACATGCTAAGCACGCCGATGCTGCTCTTTTAAGCACCCGCACATGGATTTGTGCCAAACAACTTGTTGAGCATGCACATGCATCTTTTGGTAGACGCGGACGTTGTTTTCTGCAAAACTACAAGTTATGCATGCACATGCTGCTTTTGCCAGAGCGCGCACGTGGATTTCTGCCAAACGACGTGCTAAGCACGCCCGTGCTGCTCTTTTTAGCACCCGCGCGTTTATTTCTGCCAAACCACTTGTTGAGCAAGCACATGCATCTTTTGGTAGACGCGGACGTTATTTTCTGCAAAACTACAAGTTATCCTTGCATATGCTGCTTTTGTCAGAGCGCGCACTTGGATTTCTGCCAAACGACGTGCTAAGCAAGCCCATGCTGCTCTTTTTAGCACCCACGCATGGATTTGTGCCAAACCACTTTTTGAGCATGCACATGCATCTTTTGGTAGACGCGGACGTTGTTTTTGGCAAAACTACAAGTTATGCATGCACATGCTGCTTTTGGCAGAGCGCGCACGTGGATTTCTGCCAAACGACGTGCTAAGCACGCCGATGTTGCTCTTTTTAGCACTCGCACATGGATTTGTGCCAAACCACTTCTTGAGCATGCACATGCATCTTTTGGTAGACGCGGGCGTTGTTTTCTGCAAAACTACAAGTTATGCGTGCACATGCTGCTTTGGCAGAGCGCGCACGTGGATTTCTGCCAAACGACGTGCTAAGCACGCCAATGCTGCTATTTTTAGCACCCGCGCATGGATTTCTGCCAAACAACTTGTTGAGCATGCACATGCATCTTTTGGTAGACGCGGAAGTTCTTTTCGGCAAAACTACAAGTTGTGCATGAATATGCTGCCTTTGGCAGAGCGCGCACGTGGATTTCTGCAAAACGACGTGTTAAGCTCGCCGATGCTGCTCTTTTTACCACCCGCACTTGGATTTGTGCCAAACCACTTGTTGAGCATGCACATGCATATTTTGGTTGACGCGGACGTTGTTTTCTGCAAAACCACAAGTTATGCATGCACATGCTGCTTTTGGCAGAGCGCGCACGTGGATTTCTGCCAAAGGACGTGCTAAGCACGCTATTGCTGCTCTTTTTAGCACCCCCACATGGATTTCTGCCAAACCACTTGTTGAGCATGCACACGTCTCTTTTGGTAGACGCGGACGTTGTTTTCTGCAAAACTACAAGTTATGCATGCATATGCTGCCTTTGGCAGAGCGCGCACGTGGATTTCTGCCAAACGACGTGCTAAGCTCGCCGATGCTGCTCTTTTTAGCACCCGCACTTGGATTTGTGCCAAACCACTTGTTGAGCATGCACATGCATCTTTTGGTAGACGCGGACGTTGTTTTCTGCAAAACCACAAGTTATGCATGCACATGCTGCTTTTGGCAGAGCGCGAGCATGGATTTCTGACAAACGACGTGCTAAGCACGCCGATGCTGCTCTGTTTAGCACCCGCACATGGATTTGTGCCAAAACCACTTGTTGAGCATGCACATGCATCTTTTGGTAGACGCGGACGTTGTTTTCTGCAAAACCACAAGTTATGCATGCACATGCTGCTTTTGGCAGAGCGCGCACGTGGATTTCTGCCAAACGACGTGCTAAGCACGCCGATGCTGCTCTTTTTAGCACCCGCACATGGATTTGTGCCAAACCACTGGTTGAGCATGCACATGCCTCTTTTGGTAGACGCGGACGTTGTTTTCTGCAAAACCAAGAGTTATGCATCCACATGCTGCTTTTGGCAGAGCGCGCACGTGGATTTCTGCCAAACGACGTGCTAAGCACGCCGATGCTGCTCTTTTTAGCACTCGCACATGGATTTGTGCCAAACCACATGTTGAGCATGAACATGCATCTTTTGGTAGACGCGGACGTTCTTTTCTGCAAAACCACAAGTTATGCATGCACATGCTGCTTTTGGCAGAGCGCGCACGTGGATTTCTGCCAAAGGACGTGCCAAGCACGCCAATGCTACTCTTTTTAGCACCCGCGCATGGATTTCTGCCAAACAACTTGTTGAGCATGCACATGCATCTTTTGGTAGACGCGGAAGTTCTTTTCTGCAAAACTACAAGTTATGCATGCACATGCTGCCTTTGGCAGAGCGCGCACGTGGATTTCTGCCAAACGACGTGCTAAGCTCGCCGATGCTGCTCTTTTTAGCACCCGCACTTGGATTTGTGCCAAACCACTTGTTGAGCATGCACATGCATCTTTTGGTAGACGCGGACGTTGTTTTCTGCAAAACCAAGAGTTATGCATCCACATGCTGCTTTTGGCAGAGCGCGCACGTGGATTTCTGACAAACGACATGCTAAGCACGCCGATGCTGCTCTTTTAAGCACCCGCACATGGATTTGTGCCAAACAACTTGTTGAGCATGCACATGCATCTTTTGGTAGATGCGGACGTTGTTTTCTGCAAAACTACAAGTTATGTATGCACATGCTCTTTTGCCAGAGCGCGCACGTGGATTTCTGCCAAACGACGTGCTAAGCACGCCCGTGCTGCTCTTTTTAGCACCCGCGCGTTTATTTCTGCCAAACCACTTGTTGAGCAAGCACATGCATCTTTTGGTAGACGCGGACGTTATTTTCTGCAAAACTACAAGTTATCCTTGCATATGCTGCTTTTGGCAGAGCGCGCACGTGGTTTTCTGCCAAACGACGTGCTAAGCAAGCCCATGCTGCTCTTTTTAGCACCCACGCATGGATTTGTGCCAAACCACTTTTTGAGCATGCACATGCATCTTTTGGTAGACGCGGACGTTGTTTTTGGCAAAACTACAAGTTATGCATGCACATGCTGCTTTTGGCAGAGCGCGCACGTGGATTTCTGCCAAACGACGTGCTGAGCACGCCGATGTTGCTCTTTTTAGCACTCGCACATGGATTTGTGCCAAACCACTTGTTGAGCATGCACATGCATCTTTTGGTAGACGCGGGCGTTGTTTTCTGCAAAACTACAAGTTATGCGTGCACATGCTGCTTTGGCAGAGCGCGCACGTGGATTTCTACCAAACGACGTGCTAAGCACGCCAATGCTGCTATTTTTAGCACCCGCGCATGGATTTCTGCCAAACAACTTGTTGAGCATGCACATGCATCTTTTGGTAGACGCGGAAGTTCTTTTCGGCAAAACTACAAGTTATGCATGAATATGCTGCCGTTGGCAGAGCGCGCACGTGGATTTCTGCAAAACGACGTGTTAAGCTCGCCGATGCTCCTCTTTTTAGCACCCGCACTTGGATTTGTGCCAAACCACTTGTTGAGCATGCACATGCATATTTTGGTTGACGCGGACGTTGTTTTCTGCAAAACCACAAGTTATGCATGCACATGCTGCTTTTAGCAGAGCGCGAGCGTGGATTTCTGCCAAACGACGTGCCAAGCACGCCAATGCTGACATTTTTAGCACCCGCGCATGGATTTCTGCCAAACAACTTGTTCAGCATGCACATGCATCTTTTGGTAGACGCAGGAGTTCTTTTCTGCAAAACTACAAGTTATGCATGCATATGCTGCCTTTGGCAGAGCGCGCACGTGGATTTCTGCCAAACGACGTGCTAAGCTCGCCGATGCTGCTCTTTTTAGCACCCGCACTTGGATTTGTGCCAAACCACTTGTTGAGCATGCACATGCATCTTTTGGTAGACGCGGACGTTGTTTTCTGCAAAACCACAAGTTATGCATGCACATGCTGCTTTTGGCAGAGCGCGAGCGTGGATTTCTGACAAACGACGTGCTAAGCACGCCGATGCTGCTCTTTTTAGCACCCGCACATGGATTTGTGCCAAAACCACTTGTTGAGCATGCACATGCATCTTTTGGTAGACGCGGACGTTGTTTTCTGCAAAACGACAAGTTATGCATGCACATGCTGCTTTTGGCAGAGCGCGCACGTGGATTTCTGCCAAACGACGTGCTAAGCACGCCGATGCTGCTCTTTTTAGCACCCGCACATGGATTTGTGCCAAACCACTGGTTGAGCATGCACATGCCTCTTTTGGTAGACGCGGACGTTGTTTTCTGCAAAACCAAGAGTTATGCATCCACATGCTTCTTTTGGCAGAGCGCGCACGTGGATTTCTGCCAAACGACGTGCTAAGCACGCCGATGCTGCTCTTTTTAGCACCCGCACATGGATTTGTGCCAAACCACATGTTGAGCATGCACATGCATCTTTTGGTAGACGCGGACGTTCTTTTCTGCAAAACCACAAGTTATGCATGCACATGCTGCTTTTGGCAGAGCGCGCACGTGGATTTCTGCCAAAGGACGTGCCAAGCACGCCAATGCTGCTCTTTTTAGCACCCGCGCATGGATTTCTGCCAAACAACTTGTTGAGCATGCACATGCATCTTTTGGTAGACGCGGAAGTTCTTTTCTGCAAAAGTACAAGTTATGCATGCACATGCTGCCTTTGGCAGAGCGCGCACGTGGATTTTTGCCAAACGACGTGCTAAGCTCGCCGATGCTGCTCTTTTTAGCACGCGCACTTGGATTTGTGCCAAACCACTTGTTGAGCATGCACATGCATCTTTTGGTAGGCGCGGACATTGTTTTCTGCAAAACCATAAATTATCCATGCACATGCTGCTTTTGGCAGAGCACGAGCGTGGATTTCTGCCAAACGACGTGCTAAGCACGCCGATGCTGCTCTTTTTAGCACCCGCACATGGATTTGTGCCAAACCACATGTTGAGCATGCACATGCATCTTTTGGTAGACGCGGACGTTCTTTTCTGCAAAACCACAAGTTATGCATGCACATGCTGCTTTTGGCAGAGCGCGCACGTGGATTTCTGCCAAAGGACGTGCCAAGCACGCCAATGCTGCTCTTTTTAGCACCCGCGCATGGATTTCTGCCAAACAACTTGTTGAGCATGCACATGCATCTTTTGGTAGACGCGGAAGTTCTTTTCTGCAAAACTACAAGTTATGCATGCACATGCTGCCTTTGGCAGAGCGCGCACGTGGATTTCTGCCAAACGACGTGCTAAGCTCGCCGATGCTGCTCTTTTTAGCACCCGCACTTGGATTTGTGCCAAACCACTTGTTGAGCATGCACATGCATCTTTTGGTAGACGCGGACGTTGTTTTCTGCAAAACCACAAGTTATGCATGCACATGCTGCTTTTGGCAGAGCACGAGCGTGGATTTCTGCCAAACGACGTGCTAAGCACGCCGATGCTGCTCTTTTTAGCACCCGCACATGGATTTGTGCCAAACCACTGGTTGAGCATGCACATGCCTCTTTTGGTAGACGCGGACGTTGTTTTCTGTAAAACCAAGAGTTATGCATGCACATGCTGCTTTTGGCAGAGCGCGCACGTGGATTTCTGCCAAACGACGTGCTAAGCACGCCGATGCTGCTCTTTTTAGCACCCGCACATGGATTTGTGCCAAACCACTTGTTGAGCATGCACATGCATCTTTTGGTAGAGGCGGACGTTGTTTTCTGCAAAACCACAAGTTATGCATGCACATGCTGCTTTTGGCAGAGCGTGCACGTGGATTTCTGCCAAACGACGTGCTAAGCACGCCGATGCTGCTCTTTTTAGCACCCGCACATGGATTTGTGCCAAACCACTGGTTGAGCATGCACATGCCTCTTTTGGTAGACGCGGACGTTGTTTTCTGTAAAACCAAGAGTTATGCATGCACATGCTGCTTTTGGCAGAGCGCGCACGTGGATTTCTGCCAAACGACGTGCTAAGCACGCCGATGCTGCTCTTTTTAGCACCCGCACATGGATTTGTGCCAAACCACTTGTTGAGCATGCACATGCATCTTTTGGTAGACGCGGACGTTCTTTTCTGCAAAACCAAGAGTTATGCATCCACATGCTGCTTTTGGCAGAGCGCGCACGTGGATTTCTGCCAAACGACGTGCTAAGCACGCCGATGCTGCTCTTTTTAGCACCCGCACATGGATTTGTGCCAAAACCACTTGTTGAGCATGCACATGCATCTTTTGGTAGACGCGGACGTTGTTTTCTGCAAAACCACAAGTCATGCATGCACATGCTGCTTTTGGCAGAGCGCGCACGTGGATTTTTGCCAAACGACGTGCTAAGCACGCCGATGCTGCTCTTTTTAGCACCCGCACATGGATTTGTCCCAAACCACTGGTTGAGCATGCACATGCCTCTTTTGGTAGACGCGGACGTTGTTTTCTGCAAAACCAAGTGTTATGCATCCACATGCTGCTTTTGGCAGAGCGCGCACGTGGATTTCTGACAAACTACATGCTAAGCACGCCGATGCTGCTCTTTTAAGCACCCACACATGGATTTGTGCCAAACAACTTGTTGAGCATGCACATGCATCTTTTGGTAGACGCGGACGTTGTTTTCTGCAAAACTACAAGTTATGCATGCACATGCTGCTTTTGCCAGAGCGCGCACGTGGATTTCTTCCAAACGACGTGCTAAGCACGCCCGTGCTGCTCTTTTTAGCACCCGCACGTTTATTTCTGCCAAACCACTTGTTGAGCATGCACATGCATCTTTTGGTAGACGCGGACGTTATTTTCTGCAAAACTACAAGTTATCCTTGCATATGCTGCTTTTGGCAGAGCGCGCACGTGGATTTCTGCCAAACGACGTGCTAAGCAAACCCATGCTGCTCTTTTTAGCACCCACGCATGGATTTGTGCCAAACCACTTTTTGAGCATGCACATGCATCTTTTGGTAGAATCGGACGTTGTTTTTGGCAAAACTACAACTTATGCATGCACATGCTGCTTTTGGCTGAGCGCGCACGTGGATTTCTGCCAAACGACGTTCTAAGCACGCCGATGTTGCTCTTTCTAGCACTCGCACATGGATTTGTGCCAAACCACTTGTTGAGCATGCACATGCATCTTTTGGTAGACGAGGGCGTTGTTTTCTGCAAAACTAGAAGTTATGCGTGCACATGCTGCTTTTGGCAGAGCGCGCACGTGGATTTCTGCCAAACGACGTGCTAAGCACGCCAATGCTGCTATGTTTAGCACCCGCGCATGGATTTCTGCCAAACAACTTGTTGGGCATGCACATGCATCTTTTGGTAGACGCGGAAGTTCTTTTCGGCAAAACTACAAGTTATGCATGCACATGCTGCTTTTGGCAGAGCGCGCAGGTGGATTTCTGCCAAAGGACGTGCCAAGCACGCCAATGCTGCTCTTTTTAGCACCCGCGCATGGATTTCTGCCAAAAATGTTGTTGAGCATGCACATGCATCTTTTGGTAGACGCGGAAGTTCTTTTCTGCAAAACTACAAGTTATGCATGCACATGCTGCCTTTGGCAGAGCGCGCACGTGGATTTCTGCCAAACGACGTGCTAAGCTCGCCGATGCTGCTCTTTTTAGCACGCGCACTTGGATTTGTGCCAAACCACTTGTTGAGCATGCACATGCATCTTTTGGTAGGCGCGGACATTGTTTTCTGCAAAACCATAAATTATCCATGCACATGCTGCTTTTGGCAGAGCACGAGCGTGGATTTCTGCCAAACGACGTGCTAAGCACGCCGATGCTGCTCTTTTTAGCACCCGCACATGGATTTGTGCCAAACCACTGGTTGAGCATGCACATGCCTCTTTTGGTAGACGCGGACGTTGTTTTCTGTAAAACCAAGAGTTATGCATGCACATGCTGCTTTTGGCAGAGCGCGCACGTGGATTTCTGCCAAACGACGTGCTAAGCACGCCGATGCTGCTCTTTTTAGCACCCGCACATGGATTTGTGCCAAACCACTTGTTGAGCATGCACATGCATCTTTTGGTAGAGGCGGACGTTGTTTTCTGCAAAACCACAAGTTATGCATGCACATGCTGCTTTTGGCAGAGCGTGCACGTGGATTTCTGCCAAACGACGTGCTAAGCACGCCGATGCTGCTCTTTTTAGCACCCGCACATGGATTTGTGCCAAACCACTGGTTGAGCATGCACATGCCTCTTTTGGTAGACGCGGACGTTGTTTTCTGTAAAACCAAGAGTTATGCATGCACATGCTGCTTTTGGCAGAGCGCGCACGTGGATTTCTGCCAAACGACGTGCTAAGCCGGCCGATGCTGCTCTTTTTAGCACCCGCACATGGATTTGTGCCAAACCACTTGTTGAGCATGCACATGCATCTTTTGGTAGACGCGGACGTTCTTTTCTGCAAAACCAAGAGTTATGCATCCACATGCTGCTTTTGGCAGAGCGCGCACGTGGATTTCTGCCAAACGACGTGCTAAGCACGCCGATGCTGCTCTTTTTAGCACCCGCACATGGATTTGTGCCAAAACCACTTGTTGAGCATGCACATGCATCTTTTGGTAGACGCGGACGTTGTTTTCTGCAAAACCACAAGTCATGCATGCACATGCTGCTTTTGGCAGAGCGCGCACGTGGATTTTTGCCAAACGACGTGCTAAGCACGCCGATGCTGCTCTTTTTAGCACCCGCACATGGATTTGTCCCAAACCACTGGTTGAGCATGCACATGCCTCTTTTGGTAGACGCGGACGTTGTTTTCTGCAAAACCAAGTGTTATGCATCCACATGCTGCTTTTGGCAGAGCGCGCACGTGGATTTCTGACAAACTACATGCTAAGCACGCCGATGCTGCTCTTTTAAGCACCCACACATGGATTTGTGCCAAACAACTTGTTGAGCATGCACATGCATCTTTTGGTAGACGCGGACGTTGTTTTCTGCAAAACTACAAGTTATGCATGCACATGCTGCTTTTGCCAGAGCGCGCACGTGGATTTCTTCCAAACGACGTGCTAAGCACGCCCGTGCTGCTCTTTTTAGCACCCGCACGTTTATTTCTGCCAAACCACTTGTTGAGCATGCACATGCATCTTTTGGTAGACGCGGACGTTATTTTCTGCAAAACTACAAGTTATCCTTGCATATGCTGCTTTTGGCAGAGCGCGCACGTGGATTTCTGCCAAACGACGTGCTAAGCAAACCCATGCTGCTCTTTTTAGCACCCACGCATGGATTTGTGCCAAACCACTTTTTGAGCATGCACATGCATCTTTTGGTAGAATCGGACGTTGTTTTTGGCAAAACTACAACTTATGCATGCACATGCTGCTTTTGGCTGAGCGCGCACGTGGATTTCTGCCAAACGACGTGCTAAGCACGCCGATGTTGCTCTTTCTAGCACTCGCACATGGATTTGTGCCAAACCACTTGTTGAGCATGCACATGCATCTTTTGGTAGACGGGGGCGTTGTTTTCTGCAAAACTAGAAGTTATGCGTGCACATGCTGCTTTTGGCAGAGCGCGCACGTGGATTTCTGCCAAACGACGTGCTAAGCACGCCAATGCTGCTATGTTTAGCACCCGCGCATGGATTTCTGCCAAACAACTTGTTGAGCATGCACATGCATCTTTTGGTAGACGCGGAAGTTCTTTTCGGCAAAACTACAAGTTATGCATGCACATGCTGCTTTTGGCAGAGCGCGCACGTGGATTTCTGCCAAAGGACGTGCCAAGCACGCCAATGCTGCTCTTTTTAGCACCCGCGCATGGATTTCTGCCAAACAACTTGTTGAGCATGCACATGCATCTTTTGGTAGACGCGGAAGTTCTTTTCTGCAAAACTACAAGTTATGCATGCACATGCTGCCTTTGGCAGAGCGCGCACGTGGATTTCTGCCAAACGACGTGCTAAGCTCGCCGATGCTGCTCTTTTTAGCACGCGCACTTGGATTTGTGCCAAACCACTTGTTGAGCATGCACATGCATCTTTTGGTAGGCGCGGACATTGTTTTCTGCAAAACCACAAGTTATCCATGCACATGCTGCTTTTGGCAGAGCACGAGCGTGGATTTCTGCCAAACGACGTGCTAAGCACGCCGATGCTGCTCTTTTTAGCACCCGCACATGGATTTGTGCCAAAACCACTTGTTGAGCATGCACATGCATCTTTTGGTAGACGCGGACGTTGTTTTCTGCAAAACCACAAGTTATGCATGCACATGCTGCTTTTGGCAGAGCGTGCACGTGGATTTCTGCCAAACGACGTGCTAAGCACGCCGATGCTGCTCTTTTTAGCACCCGCACATGGATTTGTGCCAAACCACTGGTTGAGCATGCACATGCCTCTTTTGGTAGACGCGGACGTTGTTTTCTGTAAAACCAAGAGTTATGCATGCACATGCTGCTTTTGGCAGAGCGCGCACGTGGATTTCTGCCAAACGACGTGCTAAGCACGCCGATGCTGCTCTTTTTAGCACCCGCACATGGATTTGTGCCAAACCACTTGTTGAGCATGCACATGCATCTTTTGGTAGACGCGGACGTTCTTTTCTGCAAAACCACGAGTTATGGATGCACATGCTGCTTTTGGCAGAGCGCGCACGTGGATTTCTGCCAAAGGACGTGCCAAGCACGACAATGCTGCTCTTTTTAGCACCCGCACATGGATTTGTGCCAAACCACTGGTTGAGCATGCACATGCCTCTTTTGGTAGACGCGGACGTTGTTTTCTGCAAAACCAAGAGTAATGCATCCACAGGCTGCTTTTTGCAAAGCGCGCACGTGGATTTCTGCCAAAGGACGTGCTAAGCACGCCGATGCTGCTCTTTTTAGCACCCCCACATGGATTTGTGCCAAACCACTTGTTGAGCATGCACATGCATCTTTTGGTAGACGCGGACGTTCTTTTCTGCAAAACCACGAGTTATGGATGCACATGCTGCTTTTGGCAGAGCGCGCACGTGGATTTCTGCCAAAGGACGTGCCAAGCACGACAATGCTGCTCTTTTTAGCACCCGCGCATGGATTTCTGCCAAACAACTTGTTGAGCATGCACATGCGCCTTTTGGTAGACCCGGAAGTTCTTTTCTGCAAAACTACAAGTTATGCATGCGCTTGCTGCCTTTGGCAGAGCGCGCACGTGGATTTCTGCCAAACGACGTGCTAAGCTCGCCGATGCTGCTCTTTTTAGCACCCGCGCATTTATTTCTGCCAAACCACTTGTTGAGCATGCACATGCATCTTTTGGTAGACGCGGACGTTTTCCGCAAAAGCACAAGTTATGCGTGCACATGCTGCTTTTGGCAGAGCGCGCACGTGGATTTCTGACAAACGACGTGCTAAGCACACCCGTGCTGCTCTTTTTAGCACCCGCACATGAATTTGTGCCAAAACCTCTTGTTGAGCATGCACATGCATCTTTTGGTAGACGCAGACGTTGTTTTCTGCAAAACCACAAGTTATGCATGCGCATGCTGCTTTTGGCAGAGCGCGCACGATGATTTCTGCCAAACGACTGCTAAGCACGCCGATGCTGCTCTTTTCAGCACCCGCACATGGATTTGTGCCAAACCACTTGTTGAGCATGCACATGCCTCTTTTGGTAGACGCGGACGTTGTTTTCTGCAAAACCAAGAGTAATGCATCCACAGGCTGCTTTTTGCAAAGCGCGCACGTGGATTTCTGCCAAATGACGTGCTAAGCACGCCGATGCTGCTCTTTTTAGCACCCCCACATGGATTTGTGCGAAACCACTTGTTGAGCATGCACATGCATCTTTTGGTAGACGCGAACGTTCTTTTCTGCAAAACCACAAGTTCTGCATGCACATGCTGCTTTTGGCAGAGCGCGCACGTGGATTTCTACCAAAGGACGTGCCAAGCACGCCAGTGCTGCTCTTTTTGCACCCGCGCGTGGATTTCTGCCAAACAACTTGTTGAGCATGCGCATGCCTCTTTGGGTAGACGCGGACGTTGTATTCTGCAAAACCACAAGTTATGCATGCACATGCTGCTTTTGGCAGAGCGCGCACGTGGATATCTGCCAAACGACTTCTAAGCACGCCGATGCTGCTCTTTTCAGCACCCGCACATGGATTTGTGCCAAACCACTTGTTGAGCATGCACATGCCTCTTTTGGTAGACGCAGACGTTGTTTTCTGCAAAACCAAGAGTAATGCATCCACAGGCTGCTTTTTGCAAAGCGCGCACGTGGATTTCTGCCAAAGGACGTGCTAAGCACGCCGATGCTGCTCTTTTTAGCACCCGCACATGAATTTGTGCCAAACCACAAGTTGAGCATGCACATGCATCTTTTGGTAGACGCGGACGTTCTTTTCTGCAAAACCACAAGTTATGCATGCACATGCTGCTTTTGGCAGAGCGCGCACGTGGATTTCTGCCAAACGACGTGCTAAGCTCGCCGATGCTGCTCTTTTTAGCACCCGCATTGGATTAGTGCCAAACCACTTGTTGAGCATGCACATGCATCTTTGGGTAGAAGCGGACGTTGTATTCTGCAAAACCACAAGTTATGCATGCACATGCTGCTTTTGGCAGAGCGCGCACGTGGATATCTGCCAAACGACTGCTAAGCACGCCGATGCTGCTCTTTTCAGCACCCGCACCTGGATTTGTGCCAAACCACTTGTTGAGCATGCACATGCCTCTTTTGGTAGACGCGGACGTTGTTTTCTGCAAAACCAAGAGTAATGCATCCACAGGCTGCTTTTTGCAAAGCGCGCACGTGGATTTCTGCCAAAGGACGTGCTAAGCACGCCGATGCTGCTCTTTTTAGCACCCCCACATGGATTTGTGCCAAACCACTTGTTGAGCATGCACATGCATCTTTTGGTAGACGCGGACGTTTTTTTTCTGCAAAACCACAAGTTATGCATGCACATGCTGCTTTTGGCAGAGCGCGCACGTGGATTTCTACCAAAGGACGTGCCAAGCACGCCAGTGCTGCTCTTTTTGCACCCGCGCGTGGATTTCTGCCAAACAACTTGTTGAGCATGCACATGCATCTTTTGGTAGACGCGGTAGTTCTTTTCTGCAAAACTACAAGTTATGCATGCACATGCTGCCTTTGGCAGAGCGCGCACGTGGATTTCTGCAAAACAACGTGCTAAGCTCGCCGATGCTGCTCTTTTTAGCACCCGCACTTGGATTTGTGCCAAACCACTTGTTGAGCATGCACATGCATATTTTGGTTGACGCGGACGTTGTTTTCTGCAAAAGCACAAGTTATGCATGCACATGCTGCTTTTGGCAGAGCGCTAGCGTGGATTTCTGCCAAACGACGTGCTAAGCACGCCGATGCTGCTCTTTTCAGCACCCGCACATGGATTTGTGCCAAAACCACTTGTTGTGCATGCAGATGCATCTTTTGGTAGAAGCGGACGTTGTATTCTGCAAAACCACAAGTTATGCATGCACATGCTGCTTTTGGCAGAGCGCGCACGTGGATTTCTGCCAAACGACGTGCTAAGCACGCCGATGCTGCTCTTTTTAGCACCCGCACATGGGTTTGTGCCAAACCACTGGTTGAGCATGCACATGCCTCTTTTGGTAGACGCGGACGTTGTTTTCTGCAAAACCAAGAGTAATGCATCCACAGGCTGCTTTTTGCAAAGCGCGCACGTGGATTTCTGCCAAAGGACGTGCTAAGCACGCCGATGCTGCTCTTTTTAGCACCCCCACATGGATTTGTGCCAAACCACTTGTTGAGCATGCACATGCATCTTTTGGTAGACGCGGACGTTTTTTTCTGCAAAACCACAAGTTATGCATGCACATGCTGCTTTTGGCAGAGCGCGCACGTGGATTTCTACCAAAGGACGTGCCAAGCACGCCAGTGCTGCTCTTTTTGCACCCGCGCGTGGATTTCTGCCAAACAACTTGTTGAGCATGCACATGCATCTTTTGGTAGACGCGGTAGTTCTTTTCTGCAAAACTACAAGTTATGCATGCACATGCTGCCTTTGGCAGAGCGCGCACGTGGATTTCTGCAAAACGACGTGCTAAGCTCGCCGATGCTGCTCTTTTTAGCACCCGCACTTGGATTTGTGCCAAACCACTTGTTGAGCATGCACATGCATATTTTGGTTGACGCGGACGTTGTTTTCTGCAAAAGCACAAGTTATGCATGCACATGCTGCTTTTGGCAGAGCGCTAGCGTGGATTTCTGCCAAACGACGTGCTAAGCACGCCGATGCTGCTCTTTTTAGCACCCGCACATGGATTTGTGCCAAAACCACTTGTTGTGCATGCAGATGCATCTTTTGGTAGACGCGGACGTTGTTTTCTGCAAAACCACAAGTTATGCATGCACATGCTGCTTTTGGCAGAGCGCGCACGTGGATTTCTGCCAAACGACGTGCTAAGCACGCCGATGCTGCTCTTTTTAGCACCCGCACATGGGTTTGTGCCAAACCACTGGTTGAGCATGCACATGCCTCTTTTGGTAGACGCGGACGTTGTTTTCTGCAAAACCAAGAGTAATGCATCCACAGGCTGCTTTTTGCAAAGCGCGCACGTGCATTTCTGCCAAAGGACGTGCTAAGCACGCCGATGCTGCTCTTTTTAGCACCCCCACATGGATTTGTGCCAAACCACTTGTTGAGCATGCACATGCATCTTTTGGTAGACGCGGACGTTCTTTTCTGCAAAACCACGAGTTATGGATGCACATGCTGCTTTTGGCAGAGCGCGCACGTGGATTTCTGCCATAGGACGTGCCAAGCACGACAATGCTGCTCTTTTTAGCACCCGCGCATGGATTTCTGCCAAACAACTTGTTGAGCATGCACATGCATCTTTTGGTAGGCCCGGAAGTTCTTTTCTGCAAAACTACAAGTTATGCATGCACTTGCTGCCTTTGGCAGAGCGCGCACGTGGATTTCTGCCAAACGACGTGCTAAGCTCGCCGATGCTGCTCTTTTTAGCACCCGCGCATTTATTTCTGCCAAACCACTTGTTGAGCATGCACATGCATCTTTTGGTAGACGCGGACGTTTTCCGCAAAAGCACAAGTTATGCGTGCACATGCTGCTTTTGGCAGAGCGCGCACGTGGATTTCTGACAAACGACGTGCTAAGCAAGCGCATGCTGCTCTTTTTAGCACCCGCGCATGGATTTGTGCCAAACCACTTGTTGAGCATGCACATGCATCTTTTGGTAGACGCGGACGTTGTTTTCTGCAAAACTACAAGTTATGCATGCACATGCTGCTTTTGGCAGAGCGCGCACGTGGATTTCTGAGAAACGACGTGCTAAGCACGCCGACGCTGCTCTTTTTAGCACCCGCACATGGATTAGTGCCAAAACACTTGTTGAGCATGCACATGGATCTTTTGGTAGACGCGGACATTGTATTCTGCAAAACCACAAGTTATGCATGCACATGCTGCTTTTGGCAGAGCGCGCACGTGGATTTCTGCCAAACGACGTGCTAAGCACGCCGATGCTGCTCTTTTTAGCACCCGCACATGAATTTGTGCCAAACCACATGTTGAGCATGCACATGCATCTTTTGGTAGACGCGGACGTCCTTTCTGCAAAACCACAAGTTATGCATGCGCATGCTGCTTTTGGCAGAGCGCGCTCGTGGATTTCTGCCAAACGACGTGCTAAGCTCGCCGAAGCTGCTCTTTTAACACCCGCACTTGGATTTGTGCCAAACCACTTGTTGAGAATGCACATGCATCTTTTGGTAGACGCGGACGTTGTTTTCTGCAAAACCACAAGTTATGCATGCACATGCTGCTTTTGGCAGAGCGCGAGCGTGGATTTCTGACAAACGACGTGCTAAGCACGCCGATGCTGCTCTTTTTAGCACCCGCACATGGAAATGTGCCAAAACCACTTGTTGAGCATGCACATGCATCTTTTGGTAGACGTGGACGTTGTTTTCTGCAAAACTACAAGTTATGCATGCACATGCTGCTTTTGGCAGAGCGCGCACGTGGATTTCTGAGAAACGACGTGCTAAGCACGCCGACGCTGCTCTTTTTAGCACCCGCACATGGATTAGTGCCAAACCACTTGTTGAGCATGCACATGCATCTTTTGGTAGACGCGGACATTGTATTCTGCAAAACCACAAGTTATGCATGCACATGCTGCTTTTGGCAGAGCGCGCACGTGGATTTCTGCCAAACGACGTGCTAAGCACACCCGTGCTGCTCTTTTTAGCACCCGCACATGAATTTGTGCCAAAACCTCTTGTTGAGCATGCACATGCATTTTTTGGTAGACGCAGACGTTGTTTTCTGCAAAACCACAATTTATGCATGCGCATGCTGCTTTTGGCAGAGCGCGCACGATGATTTCTGCCAAACGACAGCTAAGCACACCGATGCTGCTCTTTTCAGCACCCGCACATGGATTTGTGCCAAACCACTTGTTGAGCATGCACATGCCTCTTTTGGTACACGCGGACGTTGTTTTCTGCAAAAGCAAGAGTAATGCATCCACAGGCTGCTTTTTGCAAAGCGCGCACGTGGATTTCTGCCAAAGGACGTGCTAAGCACGCCGATGCTGCTCTTTTTAGCACCCCCACATGGATTTGTGCCAAACCACTTGTTGAGCATGCAGATGCATCTTTTGGTAGACGCGAACGTTCTTTTCTGCAAAACCACAAGTTATGCATGCACATGCTGCTTTTGGCAGAGCGCGCACGTGGATTTCTACCAAAGGACGTGCCAAGCACGCCAGTGCTGCTCTTTTTGCACCCACGCGTGGATTTCTGCCAAACAACTTGTTGAGCATGCACATGCCTCTTTTGGTAGACGCGGACGTTGTTTTCTGCAAAACCAAGAGTTATGCATCCACATGCTGCTTTTGGCAGAGCGCTAGCGTGGATTTCTGCCAAACGACGCACTAAGCACGCCGATGCTGCTCTTTTTAGCACCCGCACATGGATTTGTGCCAAAACCACTTGTTGTGCATGCAGATGCATCTTTTGGTAGACGCGGACGTTGTTTTCTGCAAAACCGCAAGTTATGCATGCACATGCTGCTTTTGGCAGAGCGTGCACGTGGATTTCTGCCAAACGACGTGCTAAGCACGCCGATGCTGCTCTTTTTAGCACCCCCACATGGATTTGTGCCAAACCACTTGTTGAGCATGCACATGCATCTTTTGGTAGACGCGGACGTTCTTTTCTGCAAAACCACGAGTTATGGATGCACATGCTGCTTTTGGCAGAGCGCGCACGTGGATTTCTGCCAAAGGACGTGCCAAGCACGACAATGCTGCTCTTTTTAGCACCCGCGCATGGATTTCTGCCAAACAACTTGTTGAGCATGCACATGCATCTTTTGGTAGACCCGGAAGTTCTTTTCTGCAAAACTACAAGTTATGCATGCACTTGCTGCCTTTGGCAGAGCGCGCACGTGGATTTCTGCCAAACGACGTGCTAAGCTCGCCGATGCTGCTCTTTTTAGCACCCGCGCATTTATTTCTGCCAAACCACTTGTTGAGCATGCACTTGCATCTTTTGGTAGACGCGGACGTTTTCCGCAAAAGCACAAGTTATGCGTGCACATGCTGCTTTTGGCAGAGTGCGAACGTGGATTTCTGAGAAACGACGTGCTAAGCACGCCGACGCTGCTCTTTTTAGCACCCGCACATGGATTAGTGCCAAACCACTTGTTGAGCATGCACATGCATCTTTTGGTAGACGCGGACATTGTATTCTGCAAAACCACAAGTTATGCATGCACATGCTGCTTTTGGCAGAGCGCGCACGTGGATTTCTGCCAAACGACGCACTAAGCACGCCGATGCAGCTCTTTTTAGCACCCGCACATGGATTTGTGCCAAAACCACTTGTTGTACATGCAGATGCATCTTTTGGTAGACGCGGACGTTGTTTTCTGCCAAACCACAAGTTATGCATGCACATGCTGCTTTTGGCAGAGCGCGCACGTGGATTTCTGCCAAACGACGTGCTAAGCACGCCGATGCTGCTCTTTTTAGCACCCGCACATGGATTTGTGCCAAACCACTGGTTGAGCATGCACATGCCTCTTTTGGTAGACGCGGACGTTCTTTTCTGCAAAACCATGAGTTATGGATGCACGTGCTGCTTTTGGCAGAGCGCGCACGTGGATTTCTGCCAAAGGACGTGCCAAGCACGACAATGCTGCTCTTTTTAGCACCCGCGCATGGATTTCTGCCAAACAACTTGTTGAGCATGCACATGCATCTTTTGGTAGACGCGGAAGTTCTTTTCTGCAAAACTACAAGTTATGCATGCACATGCTGCCTTTGGCAGAGCGCGCACGTGGATTTCTGCCAAACGACGTGCTAAGCTCGCCGATGCTGCTCTTTTTAGCACCCGCACTTGCATTTGTGCCAAACCACTTGTTGAGCATGCACATGCATCTTTTGGTAGACGCGGACGTTGTTTTCTGCAAAACCAAGAGTTATGCATCCACATGCTGCTTCTGGCAGAGCGCGCACGTGGATTTCTGACAAACGACATGCTAAGCTCGCCGATGCTGCTCTTTTAAGCACCTGCACATGGATTTGTGCCAAACAACTTGTTCAGCATGCACATGCATCTTTTGGTAGACGCGGACGTTGTTTTCTGCAAAACTACAAGTTATGTATGCACATGCTGCTTTTGCCAGAGCGCGCACGTGGATTTCTGCCAAACGACGTGCTAAGCACGCCCGTGCTGCTCTTTTTAGCACCCGCGCGTTTATTTCTGCCAAACCACTTGTTGAGCAAGCACATGCATCTTTTGGTAGACGCGGACGTTATTTTCTGCAAAACTACAAGTTATCCTTGCATATGCTGCTTTTGGCAGAGCGCGCACGTGGTTTTCTGCCAAACGACGTGATAAGCAAGCCCATGCTGCTCTTTTTAGCACCCACGCATGGATTTGTGCCAAACCACTTTTTGAGCATGCACATGCATCTTTTGGTAGACGCGGACGTTGTTTTTGGCAAAACTACAAGTTATGCATGCACATGCTGCTTTTGGCAGAGCGCGCACGTGGATTTCTGCCAAACGACGTGCTAAGCACGCCGATGTTGCTCTTTTTAGCACTCGCACATGGATTTGTGCCAAACCACTTGTTGAGCATGCACATGCATCTTTTGGTAGACGCGGGCGTTGTTTTCTGCAAAACTACAAGTTATGCGTGCACATGCTGCTTTGGCAGAGCGCGCACGTGGATTTCTGCCAAACGACGTGCTAAGCACGCCAATGCTGCTATTTTTAGCACCCGCGCATGGATTTCTGCCAAACAACTTGTTGAGCATGCACATGCATCTTTTGGTAGACGCGGAAGTTCTTTTCGGCAAAACTACAAGTTATGCATGAATATGCTGCCTTTGGCAGAGCGCGCACGTGGATTTCTGCAAAACGACGTGTTAAGCTCGCCGATGCTGCTCTTTTTAGCACCCGCACTTGGATTTGTGCCAAACCACTTGTTGAGCATGCACATGCATATTTTGGTTGACGCGGACGTTGTTTTCTGCAAAACCACAAGTTATGCATGCACATGCTGCTTTTGGCAGAGCGCGAGCGTGGATTTCTGACAAACGACGTGCTAAGCACGCCGATACTGCTCTTTTTAGCACCCGCACATGGATTTGTGCCAAAACCACTTGTTGAGCATGCACATGCATCTTTTGGTAGACGCGGACGTTGTTTTCTGCAAAACCACAAGTTATGCATGCACATGCTGCTTTTGGCAGAGCGCGCACGTGGATTTCTGCCAAACGACGTGCTAAGCACGCCGATGCTGCTCTTTTCAGCACCCGCACATGGATTTGTGCCAAACCACTGGTTGAGCATGCACATGCCTCTTTTGGTAGACGCGGACGTTGTTTTCTGCAAAACCAAGAGTTATGCATCCACATGCTTCTTTTGGCAGAGCGCGCACGTGGATTTCTGCCAAACGACGTGCTAAGCACGCCGATGCTGCTCTTTTTAGCACCCGCACATGGATTTGTGCCAAACCACATGTTGAGCATGCACATGCATCTTTTGGTAGACGCGGACGTTCTTTTCTGCAAAACCACAAGTTATGCATGCACATGCTGCTTTTGGCAGAGCGCGCACGTGGATTTCTGCCAAAGGACGTGCCAAGCACGCCAATGCTGCTCTTTTTAGCACCCGCGCATGGATTTCTGCCAAACAACTTGTTGAGCATGCACATGCATCTTTTGGTAGACGCGGAAGTTCTTTTCTGCAAAACTACAAGTTATGCATGCACATGCTGCCTTTGGCAGAGCGCGCACGTGGATTTCTGCCAAACGACGTGCTAAGCTCGCCGATGCTGCTCTTTTTAGCACCCGCACTTGGATTTGTGCCAAACCACTTGTTGAGCATGCACATGCATCTTTTGGTAGACGCGGACGTTGTTTTCTGCAAAACCACAAGTTATGCATGCACATGCTGCTTTTGGCAGAGCGCGAGCGTGGATTTCTGCCAAACGACGTGCTAAGCACGCCGATGCTGCTCTTTTTAGCACCCGCACATGGATTTGTGCCAAAACCACTTGTTGAGCATGCACATGCATCTTTTGGTAGACGCGGACGTGGTTTTCTGCAAAACCACAAGTCATGCATGCACATGCTGCTTTTGGCAGAGCGCGCACGTGGATTCCTGCCAAAGGACGTGCCAAGCACGCCAATGCTGCTCTTTTTAGCACCCGCGCATGGACTTCTGCCAAACAACTTGTTGAGCATGCACATGCATCTTTTGGTAGACGCGGAAGTTCTTTTCTGCAAAACTACAAGTTATGCATGCACATGCTGCCTTTGGCAGAGCGCGCACGTGGATTTCTGCCAAACGACGTGCTAAGCTCGCCGATGCTGCTCTTTTTAGCACGCGCACTTGGATTTGTGCCAAACCACTTGTTGAGCATGCACATGCATCTTTTGGTAGGCGCGGACATTGTTTTCTGCAAAACCATAAATTATCCATGCACATGCTGCTTTTGGCAGAGCACGAGCGTGGATTTCTGCCAAACGACGTGCTAAGCACGCCGATGCTGCTCTTTTTAGCACACGCACATGGATTTGTGCCAAAACCACTTGTTGAGCATGCACATGCATCTTTTGGTAGAGGCGGACGTTGTTTTCTGCAAAACCACAAGTTATGCATGCACATGCTGCTTTTGGCAGAGCGTGCACGTGGATTTCTGCCAAACGACGTGCTAAGCACGCCGATGCTGCTCTTTTTAGCACCCGCACATGGATTTGTGCCAAACCACTGGTTGAGCATGCACATGCCTCTTTTGGTAGACGCGGACGTTGTTTTCTGTAAAACCAAGAGTTATGCATGCACATGCTGCTTTTGGCAGAGCGCGCACGTGGATTTCTGCCAAACGACGTGCTAAGCACGCCGATGCTGCTCTTTTTAGCACCCGCACATGGATTTGTGCCAAACCACTTGTTGAGCATGCACATGCATCTTTTGGTAGACGCGGACGTTCTTTTCTGCAAAACCAAGAGTTATGCATCCACATGCTGCTTTTGGCAGAGCGCGCACGTGGATTTCTGCCAAACGACGTGCTAAACACGCCGATGCTGCTCTTTTTAGCACCCGCACATGGATTTGTGCCAAAACCACTTGTTGAGCATGCACATGCATCTTTTGGTAGACGCGGACGTTGTTTTCTGCAAAACCACAAGTCATGCATGCACATGCTGCTTTTGGCAGAGCGCGCACGTGGATTTTTGCCAAACGACGTGCTAAGCACGCCGATGCTGCTCTTTTTAGCACCCGCACATGGATTTGTCCCAAACCACTGGTTGAGCATGCACATGCCTCTTTTGGTAGACGCGGACGTTGTTTTCTGCAAAACCAAGTGTTATGCATCCACATGCTGCTTTTCGCAGAGCGCGCACGTGGATTTCTGACAAACGACATGCTAAGCACGCCGATGCTGCTCTTTTAAGCACCCACACATGGATTTGTGCCAAACAACTTGTTGAGCATGCACATGCATCTTTTGGTAGACGCGGACGTTGTTTTCTGCAAAACTACAAGTTATGCATGCACATGCTGCTTTTGCCAGAGCGCGCACGTGGATTTCTTCCAAACGACGTGCTAAGCACGCCCGTGCTGCTCTTTTTAGCACCCGCACTTGGATTAGTGCCAAACCACTTGTTGAGCATGCACATGCATCTTTGGGTAGAAGCGGACGTTGTATTCTGCAAAACCACAAGTTATGCATGCACATGCTGCTTTTGGCAGAGCGCGCACGTGGATATCTGCCAAACGACTGCTAAGCACGCCGATGCTGCTCTTTTCAGCACCCGCACATGGATTTGTGCCAAACCACTTGTTGAGCATGCACATGCCTCTTTTGGTAGACGCGGACGTTGTTTTCTGCAAAACCAAGAGTAATGCATCCACAGGCTGCTTTTTGCAAAGCGCGCACGTGGATTTCTGCCAAAGGACGTGCCAAGCACGCCAATGCTGCTCTTTTTAGCACCCGCGCATGGATTTCTGCCAAACAACTTGTTGAGCATGCACATGCATCTTTTGGTAGACGCGGAAGTTCTTTTCTGCAAAACTACAAGTTATGCATGCACATGCTGCTTTTGGCAGAGCGCGCACGTGGATTTCTGCCAAAGGACGTGCCAAGCACGCCAATGCTGCTCTTTTTAGCACCCGCGCATGGATTTCTGCCAAACAACTTGTTGAGCATGCACATGCATCTTTTGGTAGACGCGGACGTTATTTTCTGCAAAACTACAAGTTATCCTTGCATATGCTGCTTTTGGCAGAGCGCGCACGTGGATTTCTGCCAAACGACGTGCTAAGCAAACCCATGCTGCTCTTTTTAGCACCCACGCATGGATTTGTGCCAAACCACTTTTTGAGCATGCACATGCATCTTTTGGTAGACTCGGACGTTGTTTTTGGCAAAACTACAAGTTATGCTTGCACATGCTGCTTTTGGCAGAGCGCGCACGTGGATTTCTGCCAAACGACGTGCTAAGCACGCCGATGTTGCTCTTTCTAGCACTCGCACATGGATTTGTGCCAAACCACTTGTTGAGCATGCACATGCATCTTTTGGTAGACGCGGGCGTTGTTTTCTGCAAAACTAGAAGTTATGCGTGCACATGCTGCTTTTGGCAGAGCGCGCACGTGGATTTCTGCCAAACGACGTGCTAAGCACGCCAATGCTGCTATGTTTAGCACCCGCGCATGGATTTCTGCCAAACAACTTGTTGAGCATGCACATGCATCTTTTGGTAGACGCGGAAGTTCTTTTCGGCAAAACTACAAGTTATGCATGAATATGCTGCCTTTGGCAGAGCGCGCACGTGGATTTCTGCAAAACGACGTGTTAAGCTCGCCGATGCTGCTCTTTTTAGCACCCGTACTTGGATTTGTGCCAAACCACTTGTTGAGCATGCAGATGCATCTTTTGGTAGGCGCGGACATTGTTTTCTGCAAAACCACAAGTTATCCATGCACATGCTGCTTTTGGCAGAGCACGAGCGTGGATTTCTGCCAAACGACGTGCTAAGCACGCCGATGCTGCCCTTTTTAGCACCCGCACATGGATTTGTGCCAAAACCACTTGTTGAGCATGCACATGCATCTTTTGGTAGACGCGGACGTTGTTTTCTGCAAAACCACAAGTTATGCATGCACATGCTGCTTTTGGCAGAGCGCGCACGTGGATTTCTGCCAAACGACGTGCTAAGCACGCCGATGCTGCTCTTTTTAGCACCCGCACATGGATTTGTGCCAAACCACTTGTTGAGCATGCACATGCATCTTTTGGTAGACGCGGACGTTCTTTTCTGCAAAACCACGAGTTATGGATGCACATACTGCTTTTGGCAGAGCGCGCACGTGGATTTCTGCCAAAGGACGTGCCAAGCACGACAATGCTGCTCTTTTTAGCACCCGCACATGGATTTGTGCCAAACCACTGGTTGAGCATGCACATGCCTCTTTTGGTAGACGCGGACGTTGTTTTCTGCAAAACCAAGAGTAATGCATCCACAGGCTGCTTTTTGCAAAGCGCGCACGTGGATTTCTGCCAAAGGACGTGCTAAGCACGCCGATGCTGCTCTTTTTAGCACCCCCACATGGATTTGTGCCAAACCACTTGTTGAGCATGCACATGCATCTTTTGGTAGACGCGGACGCTCTTTTCTGCAAAACCACGAGTTATGGATGCACATGCTGCTTTTGGCAGAGCGCGCACGTGGATTTCTGCGAAAGGACGTGCCAAGCACGACAATGCTGCTCTTTTTAGCACCCGCGCATGGATTTCTGCCAAACAACTTGTTGAGCATGCACATGCATCTTTTGGTAGACCCGGAAGTTCTTTTCTGCAAAACTACAAGTTATGCATGCACTTGCTGCCTTTGGCAGAGCGCGCACGTGGATTTCTGCCAAACGACGTGCTAAGCTCGCCGATGCTGCTCTTTTTAGCACCCGCGCATTGATTTCTGCCAAACCACTTGTTGAGCATGCACATGCATCTTTTGGTAGACGCGGGCGTTTTCCGCAAAAGCACAAGTTATGCGTGCACATGCTGCTTTTGGCAGAGCGCGCACGTGGATTTCTGACAAACGACGTGCTAAGCACACCCGTGCTGCTCTTTTTAGCACCCGCACATGAATTTGTGCCAAAACCTCTTGTTGAGCATGCACATGCATCTTTTGTTAGACGCAGACGTTGTTTTCTGCAAAACCACAAGTTATGCATGCGCATGCTGCTTTTGGCAGAGCGCGCACGATGATTTCTGCCAAACGACTGCTAAGCACGCCGATGCTGCTCTTTTCAGCACCCGCACATGAATTGTGCCAAACCACTTGTTGAGCATGCACATGCCTCTTTTGGTAGACGCGGACGTTGTTTTCTGCAAAACCAAGAGTAATGCATCCACAGGCTGCTTTTTGCAAAGCGCGCACGTGGATTTCTGCCAAAGGACGTGCCAAGCACGCCAATGCTGCTCTTTTTAGCACCCGCGCATGGATTTCTGCCAAACAACTTGTTGAGCATGCACATGCATCTTTTGGTAGACGCGGAAGTTCTTTTCTGCAAAACTACAAGTTATGCATGCACATGCTGCTTTTGGCAGAGCGCGCACGTGGATTTCTGCCAAAGGACGTGCCAAGCACGCCAATGCTGCTCTTTTTAGCACCCGCGCATGGATTTCTGCCAAACAACTTGTTGAGCATGCACATGCATCTTTTGGTAGACGCGGACGTTATTTTCTGCAAAACTACAAGTTATCCTTGCATATGCTGCTTTTGGCAGAGCGCGCACGTGGATTTCTGCCAAACGACGTGCTAAGCAAACCCATGCTGCTCTTTTTAGCACCCACGCATGGATTTGTGCCAAACCACTTTTTGAGCATGCACATGCATCTTTTGGTAGACGCGGACGTTGTTTTTGGCAAAACTACAAGTTATGCTTGCACATGCTGCTTTTGGCAGAGCGCGCACGTGGATTTCTGCCAAACGACGTGCTAAGCACGCCGATGTTGCTCTTTCTAGCACTCGCACATGGATTTGTGCCAAACCACTTGTTGAGCATGCACATGCATCTTTTGGTAGACGCGGGCGTTGTTTTCTGCAAAACTAGAAGTTATGCGTGCACATGCTGCTTTTGGCAGAGCGCGCACGTGGATTTCTGCCAAACGACGTGCTAAGCACGCCAATGCTGCTATGTTTAGCACCCGCGCATGGATTTCTGCCAAACAACTTGTTGAGCATGCACATGCATCTTTTGGTAGACGCGGAAGTTCTTTTCGGCAAAACTACAAGTTATGCATGAATATGCTGCCTTTGGCAGAGCGCGCACGTGGATTTCTTCAAAACGACGTGTTAAGCTCGCCGATGCTGCTCTTTTTAGCACCCGTACTTGGATTTGTGCCAAACCACTTGTTGAGCATGCAGATGCATCTTTTGGTAGGCGCGGACATTGTTTTCTGCAAAACCACAAGTTATCCATGCACATGCTGCTTTTGGCAGAGCACGAGCGTGGTTTTCTGCCAAACGACGTGCTAAGCACGCCGATGCTGCCCTTTTTAGCACCCGCACATGGATTTGTGCCAAAACCACTTGTTGAGCATGCACATGCATCTTTTGGTAGACGCGGACGTTGTTTTCTGCAAAACCACAAGTTATGCATGCACATGCTGCTTTTGGCAGAGCGCGCACGTGGATTTCTGCCAAACGACGTGCTAAGCACGCCGATGCTGCTCTTTTTAGCACCCGCACATGGATTTGTGCCAAACCACTTGTTGAGCATGCACATGCATCTTTTGGTAGACGCGGACGTTCTTTTCTGCAAAACCACGAGTTATGGATGCACATACTGCTTTTGGCAGAGCGCGCACGTGGATTTCTGCCAAAGGACGTGCCAAGCACGACAATGCTGCTCTTTTTAGCACCCGCACATGGATTTGTGCCAAACCACTGGTTGAGCATGCACATGCCTCTTTTGGTAGACGCGGACGTTGTTTTCTGCAAAACCAAGAGTAATGCATCCACAGGCTGCTTTTTGCAAAGCGCGCACGTGGATTTCTGCCAAAGGACGTGCCAAGCACGCCAATGCTGCTCTTTTTAGCACCCGCGCATGGATTTCTGCCAAACAACTTGTTGAGCATGCACATGCATCTTTTGGTAGACGCGGAAGTTCTTTTCTGCAAAACTACAAGTTATGCATGCACATGCTGCTTTTGGCAGAGCGCGCACGTGGATTTCTGCCAAAGGACGTGCCAAGCACGCCAATGCTGCTCTTTTTAGCACCCGCGCATGGATTTCTGCCAAACAACTTGTTGAGCATGCACATGCATCTTTTGGTAGACGCGGACGTTATTTTCTGCAAAACTACAAGTTATCCTTGCATATGCTGCTTTTGGCAGAGCGCGCACGTGGATTTCTGCCAAACGACGTGCTAAGCAAACCCATGCTGCTCTTTTTAGCACCCACGCATGGATTTGTGCCAAACCACTTTTTGAGCATGCACATGCATCTTTTGGTAGACGCGGACGTTGTTTTTGGCAAAACTACAAGTTATGCTTGCACATGCTGCTTTTGGCAGAGCGCGCACGTGGATTTCTGCCAAACGACGTGCTAAGCACGCCGATGTTGCTCTTTCTAGCACTCGCACATGGATTTGTGCCAAACCACTTGTTGAGCATGCACATGCATCTTTTGGTAGACGCGGGCGTTGTTTTCTGCAAAACTAGAAGTTATGCGTGCACATGCTGCTTTTGGCAGAGCGCGCACGTGGATTTCTGCCAAACGACGTGCTAAGCACGCCAATGCTGCTATGTTTAGCACCCGCGCATGGATTTCTGCCAAACAACTTGTTGAGCATGCACATGCATCTTTTGGTAGACGCGGAAGTTCTTTTCGGCAAAACTACAAGTTATGCATGAATATGCTGCCTTTGGCAGAGCGCGCACGTGGATTTCTTCAAAACGACGTGTTAAGCTCGCCGATGCTGCTCTTTTTAGCACCCGTACTTGGATTTGTGCCAAACCACTTGTTGAGCATGCAGATGCATCTTTTGGTAGGCGCGGACATTGTTTTCTGCAAAACCACAAGTTATCCATGCACATGCTGCTTTTGGCAGAGCACGAGCGTGGTTTTCTGCCAAACGACGTGCTAAGCACGCCGATGCTGCCCTTTTTAGCACCCGCACATGGATTTGTGCCAAAACCACTTGTTGAGCATGCACATGCATCTTTTGGTAGACGCGGACGTTGTTTTCTGCAAAACCACAAGTTATGCATGCACATGCTGCTTTTGGCAGAGCGCGCACGTGGATTTCTGCCAAACGACGTGCTAAGCACGCCGATGCTGCTCTTTTTAGCACCCGCACATGGATTTGTGCCAAACCACTTGTTGAGCATGCACATGCATCTTTTGGTAGACGCGGACGTTCTTTTCTGCAAAACCACGAGTTATGGATGCACATACTGCTTTTGGCAGAGCGCGCACGTGGATTTCTGCCAAAGGACGTGCCAAGCACGACAATGCTGCTCTTTTTAGCACCCGCACATGGATTTGTGCCAAACCACTGGTTGAGCATGCACATGCCTCTTTTGGTAGACGCGGACGTTGTTTTCTGCAAAACCAAGAGTAATGCATCCACAGGCTGCTTTTTGCAAAGCGCGCACGTGGATTTCTGCCAAAGGACGTGCTAAGCACGCCGATGCTGCTCTTTTTAGCACCCCCACATGGATTTGTGCCAAACCACTTGTTGAGCATGCACATGCATCTTTTGGTAGACGCGGACGTTCTTTTCTGCAAAACCACGAGTTATGGATGCACATGCTGCTTTTGGCAGAGCGCGCACGTGGATTTCTGCCAAAGGACGTGCCAAGCACGACAATGCTGCTCTTTTTAGCACCCGCGCATGGATTTCTGCCAAACAACTTGTTGAGCATGCACATGCATCTTTTGGTAGACCCGGAAGTTCTTTTCTGCAAAACTACAAGTTATGCATGCACTTGCTGCCTTTGGCAGAGCGCGCACGTGGATTTCTGCCAAACGACGTGCTAAGCTCGCCGATGCTGCTCTTTTTAGCACCCGCGCATTTATTTCTGCCAAACCACTTGTTGAGCATGCACATGCATCTTTTGGTAGACGCGGACGTTTTCCGCAAAAGCACAAGTTATGCGTGCACATGCTGCTTTTGGCAGAGCGCGCACGTGGATTTCTGACAAACGACGTGCTAAGCACACCCGTGCTGCTCTTTTTAGCACCCGCACATGAATTTGTGCCAAAACCTCTTGTTGAGCATGCACATGCATCTTTTGTTAGACGCAGACGTTGTTTTCTGCAAAACCACAAGTTATGCATGCGCATGCTGCTTTTGGCAGAGCGCGCACGATGATTTCTGCCAAACGACTGCTAAGCACGCCGATGCTGCTCTTTTCAGCACCCGCACATGAATTGTGCCAAACCACTTGTTGAGCATGCACATGCCTCTTTTGGTAGACGCGGACGTTGTTTTCTGCAAAACCAAGAGTAATGCATCCACAGGCTGCTTTTTGCAAAGCGCGCACGTGGATTTCTGCCAAAGGACGTGCTAAGCACGCCGATGCTGCTCTTTTTAGCACCCCCACATGGATTTGTGCCAAACCACTTGTTGAGCATGCACATGCATCTTTTGGTAGACGCGAACGTTCTTTTCTGCAAAACCACAAGTTCTGCATGCACATGCTGCTTTTGGCAGAGCGCGCACGTGGATTTCTACCAAAGGACGTGCAAAGCACGCCAGTGCTGCTCTTTTTGCACCCGCGCGTGGATTTCTGCCAAACAACTTGTTGAGCATGCGCATGCCTCTTTGGGTAGACGCGGACGTTGTATTCTGCAAAACCACAAGTTATGCATGCACATGCTGCTTTTGGCAGAGCGCGCACGTGGATATCTGCCAAACGCCTGCTAAGCACGCCGATGCTGCTCTTTTCAGCACCCGCACATGGATTTGTGCCAAACCACTTGTTGAGCATGCACATGCCTCTTTTGGTAGACGCAGACGTTGTTTTCTGCAAAACCAAGAGTAATGCATCCACAGGCTGCTTTTTGCAAAGCGCGCACGTGGATTTCTGCCAAAGGACGTGCTAAGCACGCCGATGCTGCTCTTTTTAGCACCTGCACATGAATTTGTGCCAAACCACAAGTTGAGCATGCACATGCATCTTTTGGTAGACGCGGACGTTCTTTTCTGCAAAACCACAAGTTATGCATGCACATGCTGCTTTTGGCAGAGCGCACACGTGGATTTCTGCCAAACGACGTGCTAAGCTCGCCGATGCTGCTCTTTTTAGCACCCGCACTTGGATTAGTGCCAAACCACTTGTTGAGCATGCACATGCATCTTTGGGTAGAAGCGGACGTTGTATTCTGCAAAACCACAAGTTATGCATGCACATGCTGCTTTTGGCAGAGCGCGCACGTGGATATCTGCCAAACGACTGCTAAGCACGCCGATGCTGCTCTTTTCAGCACCCGCACATGGATTTGTGCCAAACCACTTGTTGAGCATGCACATGCCTCTTTTGGTAGACGCGGACGTTGTTTTCTGCAAAACCAAGAGTAATGCATCCACAGGCTGCTTTTTGCAAAGCGCGCACGTGCATTTCTGCCAAAGGACATGCTAAGCACACCGATGCTGCTCTTTTTAGCACCCCCACATGGATTTGTGCCAAACCACTTGTTGAGCATGCACATGCATCTTTTGGTAGACGCGGACGTTTTTTTCTGCAAAACCACAAGTTATGCATGCACATGCTGCTTTTGGCAGAGCGCGCACGTGGATTTCTACCAAAGGACGTGCCAAGCACGCCAGTGCTGCTCTTTTTGCACCCGCGCGTGGATTTCTGCCAAACAACTTGTTGAGCATGCACATGCATCTTTTGGTAGACGCGGTAGTTCTTTTCTGCAAAACTACAAGTTATGCATGCACATGCTGCCTTTGGCAGAGCGCGCACGTGGATTTCTGCAAAACGACGTGCTAAGCTCGCCGATGCTGCTCTTTTTAGCACCCGCACTTGGATTTGTGCCAAACCACTTGTTGAGCATGCACATGCATATTTTGGTTGAGGCGGACGTTGTTTTCTGCAAAAGCACAAGTTATGCATGCACATGCTGCTTTTGGCAGAGCGCTAGCGTGGATTTCTGCCAAACGACGTGCTAAGCACGCCGATGCTGCTCTTTTTAGCACCCGCACATGGATTTGTGCCAAAACCACTTGTTGTGCATGCAGATGCATCTTTTGGTAGACGCGGACGTTGTTTTCTGCAAAACCACAAGTTATGCATGCACATGCTGCTTTTGGCAGAGCGCGCACGTGGATTTCTGCCAAACGACGTGCTAAGCACGCCGATGCTGCTCTTTTTAGCACCCGCACATGGGTTTGTGCCAAACCACTGGTTGAGCATGCACATGCCTCTTTTGGTAGACGCGGACGTTGTTTTCTGCAAAACCAAGAGTAATGCATCCACAGGCTGCTTTTTGCAAAGCGCGCACGTGGATTTCTGCCAAAGGACGTGCCAAGCACGCCAATGCTGCTCTTTTTAGCACCCGCGCATGGATTTCTGCCAAACAACTTGTTGAGCATGCACATGCATCTTTTGGTAGACGCGGAAGTTCTTTTCTGCAAAACTACAAGTTATGCATGCACATGCTGCTTTTGGCAGAGCGCGCACGTGGATTTCTGCCAAAGGACGTGCCAAGCACGCCAATGCTGCTCTTTTTAGCACCCGCGCATGGATTTCTGCCAAACAACTTGTTGAGCATGCACATGCATCTTTTGGTAGACGCGGACGTTATTTTCTGCAAAACTACAAGTTATCCTTGCATATGCTGCTTTTGGCAGAGCGCGCACGTGGATTTCTGCCAAACGACGTGCTAAGCAAACCCATGCTGCTCTTTTTAGCACCCACGCATGGATTTGTGCCAAACCACTTTTTGAGCATGCACATGCATCTTTTGGTAGACGCGGAAGTTCTTTTCGGCAAAACTACAAGTTATGCATGAATATGCTGCCTTTGGCAGAGCGCGCACGTGGATTTCTTCAAAACGACGTGTTAAGCTCGCCGATGCTGCTCTTTTTAGCACCCGTACTTGGATTTGTGCCAAACCACTTGTTGAGCATGCAGATGCATCTTTTGGTAGGCGCGGACATTGTTTTCTGCAAAACCACAAGTTATCCATGCACATGCTGCTTTTGGCAGAGCACGAGCGTGGATTTCTGCCAAACGACGTGCTAAGCACGCCGATGCTGCCCTTTTTAGCACCCGCACATGGATTTGTGCCAAACCCACTTGTTGAGCATGCACATGCATCTTTTGGTAGACGCGGACGTTGTTTTCTGCAAAACCACAAGTTATGCATGCACATGCTGCTTTTGGCAGAGCGCGCACGTGGATTTCTGCCAAACGACGTGCTAAGCACGCCGATGCTGCTCTTTTTAGCACCCGCACATGGATTTGTGCCAAACCACTTGTTGAGCATGCACATGCATCTTTTGGTAGACGCGGACGTTCTTTTCTGCAAAACCACGAGTTATGGATGCACATACTGCTTTTGGCAGAGCGCGCACGTGGATTTCTGCCAAAGGACGTGCCAAGCACGACAATGCTGCTCTTTTTAGCACCCGCACATGGATTTGTGCCAAACCACTGGTTGAGCATGCACATGCCTCTTTTGGTAGACGCGGACGTTGTTTTCTGCAAAACCAAGAGTAATGCATCCACAGGCTGCTTTTTGCAAAGCGCGCACGTGGATTTCTGCCAAAGGACGTGCTAAGCACGCCGATGCTGCTCTTTTTAGCACCCCCACATGGATTTGTGCCAAACCACTTGTTGAGCATGCACATGCATCTTTTGGTAGACGCGGACGTTCTTTTCTGCAAAACCACGAGTTATGGATGCACATGCTGCTTTTGGCAGAGCGCGCACGTGGATTTCTGCCAAAGGACGTGCCAAGCACGACAATGCTGCTCTTTTTAGCACCCGCGCATGGATTTCTGCCAAACAACTTGTTGAGCATGCACATGCATCTTTTGGTAGACCCGGAAGTTCTTTTCTGCAAAACTACAAGTTATGCATGCACTTGCTGCCTTTGGCAGAGCGCGCACGTGGATTTCTGCCAAACGACGTGCTAAGCTCGCCGATGCTGCTCTTTTTAGCACCCGCGCATTTATTTCTGCCAAACCACTTGTTGAGCATGCACATGCATCTTTTGGTAGACGCGGACGTTTTCCGCAAAAGCACAAGTTATGCGTGCACATGCT
The DNA here is from genome assembly GCF_050947875.1 of Dermacentor variabilis. Classification (NCBI taxonomy): domain Eukaryota; kingdom Metazoa; phylum Arthropoda; class Arachnida; order Ixodida; family Ixodidae; genus Dermacentor; species Dermacentor variabilis. Next base: position 388,339 of record NW_027460478.1, read on the forward strand.
GCTTTTGGCAGAGCGCGCACGTGGATTTCTGACAAACGACGTGCTAAGCACACCCGTGCTGCTCTTTTTAGCACCCGCACATGAATTTGTGCCAAAACCTCTTGTTGAGCATGCACATGCATCTTTTGTTAGACGCAGACGTTGTTTTCTGCAAAACCACAAGTTATGCATGCGCATGCTGCTTTTGGCAGAGCGCGCACGATGATTTCTGCCAAACGACTGCTAAGCACGCCGATGCTGCTCTTTTCAGCACCCGCACATGAATTGTGCCAAACCACTTGTTGAGCATGCACATGCCTCTTTTGGTAGACGCGGACGTTGTTTTCTGCAAAACCAAGAGTAATGCATCCACAGGCTGCTTTTTGCAAAGCGCGCACGTGGATTTCTGCCAAAGGACGTGCTAAGCACGCCGATGCTGCTCTTTTTAGCACCCCCACATGGATTTGTGCCAAACCACTTGTTGAGCATGCACATGCATCTTTTGGTAGACGCGAACGTTCTTTTCTGCAAAACCACAAGTTCTGCATGCACATGCTGCTTTTGGCAGAGCGCGCACGTGGATTTCTACCAAAGGACGTGCAAAGCACGCCAGTGCTGCTCTTTTTGCACCCGCGCGTGGATTTCTGCCAAACAACTTGTTGAGCATGCGCATGCCTCTTTGGGTAGACGCGGACGTTGTATTCTGCAAAACCACAAGTTATGCATGCACATGCTGCTTTTGGCAGAGCGCGCACGTGGATATCTGCCAAACGCCTGCTAAGCACGCCGATGCTGCTCTTTTCAGCACCCGCACATGGATTTGTGCCAAACCACTTGTTGAGCATGCACATGCCTCTTTTGGTAGACGCAGACGTTGTTTTCTGCAAAACCAAGAGTAATGCATCCACAGGCTGCTTTTTGCAAAGCGCGCACGTGGATTTCTGCCAAAGGACGTGCTAAGCACGCCGATGCTGCTCTTTTTAGCACCCGCACATGAATTTGTGCCAAACCACAAGTTGAGCATGCACATGCATCTTTTGGTAGACGCGGACGTTCTTTTCTGCAAAACCACAAGTTATGCATGCACATGCTGCTTTTGGCAGAGCGCACACGTGGATTTCTGCCAAACGACGTGCTAAGCTCGCCGATGCTGCTCTTTTTAGCACCCGCACTTGGATTAGTGCCAAACCACTTGTTGAGCATGCACATGCATCTTTGGGTAGAAGCGGACGTTGTATTCTGCAAAACCACAAGTTATGCATGCACATGCTGCTTTTGGCAGAGCGCGCACGTGGATATCTGCCAAACGACTGCTAAGCACGCCGATGCTGCTCTTTTCAGCACCCGCACATGGATTTGTGCCAAACCACTTGTTGAGCATGCACATGCCTCTTTTGGTAGACGCGGACGTTGTTTTCTGCAAAACCAAGAGTAATGCATCCACAGGCTGCTTTTTGCAAAGCGCGCACGTGCATTTCTGCCAAAGGACATGCTAAGCACGCCGATGCTGCTCTTTTTAGCACCCCCACATGGATTTGTGCCTAACCACTTGTTGAGCATGCACATGCATCTTTTGGTAGACGCGGACGTTTTTTTCTGCAAAACCACAAGTTATGCATGCACATGCTGCTTTTGGCAGAGCGCGCACGTGGATTTCTACCAAAGGACGTGCCAAGCACGCCAGTGCTGCTCTTTTTGCACCCGCGCGTGGATTTCTGCCAAACAACTTGTTGAGCATGCACATGCATCTTTTGGTAGACGCGGTAGTTCTTTTCTGCAAAACTACAAGTTATGCATGCACATGCTGCCTTTGGCAGAGCGCGCACGTGGATTTCTGCAAAACGACGTGCTAAGCTCGCCGATGCTGCTCTTTTTAGCACCCGCACTTGGATTTGTGCCAAACCACTTGTTGAGCATGCACATGCATATTTTGGTTGAGGCGGACGTTGTTTTCTGCAAAAGCACAAGTTATGCATGCACATGCTGCTTTTGGCAGAGCGCTAGCGTGGATTTCTGCCAAACGACGTGCTAAGCACGCCGATGCTGCTCTTTTTAGCACCCGCACATGGATTTGTGCCAAAACCACTTGTTGTGCTTGCAGATGCATCTTTTGGTAGACGCGGACGTTGTTTTCTGCAAAACCACAAGTTATGCATGCACATGCTGCTTTTGGCAGAGCGCGCACGTGGATTTCTGCCAAACGACGTGCTAAGCACGCCGATGCTGCTCTTTTTAGCACCCGCACATGGGTTTGTGCCAAACCACTGGTTGAGCATGCACATGCCTCTTTTGGTAGACGCGGACGTTGTTTTCTGCAAAACCAAGAGTAATGCATCCACAGGCTGCTTTTTGCAAAGCGCGCACGTGGATTTCTGCCAAAGGACGTGCTAAGCACGCCGATGCTGCTCTTTTTAGCACCCCCACATGGATTTGTGCCAAACCACTTGTTGAGCATGCACATGCATCTTTTGGTAGACGCGGACGTTCTTTTCTGCAAAACCACGAGTTATGGATGCACATGCTGCTTTTGGCAGAGCGCGCACGTGGATTTCTGCCAAAGGACGTGCCAAGCACGACAATGCTGCTCTTTTTAGCACCCGCGCATGGATTTCTGCCAAACAACTTGTTGAGCATGCACATGCATCTTTTGGTAGACCCGGAAGTTCTTTTCTGCAAAACTACAAGTTATGCATGCAGTTGCTGCCTTTGGCAGAGCGCGCACGTGGATTTCTGCCAAACGACGTGCTAAGCTCGCCGATGCTGCTCTTTTTAGCACCCGCGCATTTATTTCTGCCAAACCACTTGTTGAGCATGCACATGCATCTTTTGGTAGACGCGGACGTTTTCCGCAAAAGCACAAGGTATGCGTGCACATGCTGCTTTTGGCAGAGCGCGCACGTGGATTTCTGACAAACGACGTGCTAAGCAAGCGCATGCTGCTCTTTTTAGCACCCGCGCATGGATTTCTGCCAAACAACTTGTTGAGCATGCACATGCATCTTTTGGTAGACCCGGAAGTTCTTTTCTGCAAAACTACAAGTTATGCATGCACTTGCTGCCTTTGGCAGAGCGCGCACGTGGATTTCTGCCAAACGACGTGCTAAGCTCGCCGATGCTGCTCTTTTTAGCACCCGCGCATTTATTTCTGCCAAACCACTTGTTGAGCATGCACATGCATCTTTTGGTAGACGCGGACGTTTTCCGCAAAAGCACAAGTTATGCGTGCACATGCTGCTTTTGGCAGAGCGCGCACGTGGATTTCTGACAAACGACGTGCTAAGCACACCCGTGCTGCTCTTTTTAGCACCCGCACATGAATTTGTGCCAAAACCTCTTGTTGAGCATGCACATGCATCTTTTGGTAGACGCAGACGTTGTTTTCTGCAAAACCACAAGTTATGCATGCGCATGCTGCTTTGGGCAGAGCGCGCACGATGATTTCTGCCAAACGACTGCTAAGCACGCCGATGCTGCTCTTTTCAGCACCCGCACATGAATTGTGCCAAACCACTTGTTGAGCATGCACATGCCTCTTTTGGTAGACGCGGACGTTGTTTTCTGCAAAACCAAGAGTAATGCATCCACAGGCTGCTTTTTGCAAAGCGCGCACGTGGATTTCTGCCAAAGGACGTGCTAAGCACGCCGATGCTGCTCTTTTTAGCACCCCCACATGGATTTGTGCCAAACCACTTGTTGAGCATGCACATGCATCTTTTGGTAGACGCGAACGTTCTTTTCTGCAAAACCACAAGTTCTGCATGCACATGCTGCTTTTGGCAGAGCGCGCACGTGGATTTCTACCAAAGGACGTGCAAAGCACGCCAGTGCTGCTCTTTTTGCACCCGCGCGTGCATTTCTGCCAAACAACTTGTTGAGCATGCGCATGCCTCTTTGGGTAGACGCGGACGTTGTATTCTGCAAAACCACAAGTTATGCATGCACATGCTGCTTTTGGCAGAGCGCGCACGTGGATATCTGCCAAACGCCTGCTAAGCACGCCGATGCTGCTCTTTTCAGCACCCGCACATGGATTTGTGCCAAACCACTTGTTGAGCATGCACATGCCTCTTTTGGTAGACGCAGACGTTGTTTTCTGCAAAACCAAGAGTAATGCATCCACAGGCTGCTTTTTGCAAAGCGCGCACGTGGATTTCTGCCAAAGGACGTGCTAAGCACGCCGATGCTGCTCTTTTTAGCACCCTCACATGAATTTGTGCCAAACCACAAGTTGAGCATGCACATGCATCTTTTGGTAGACGCGGACGTTCTTTTCTGCAAAACCACAAGTTATGCATGCACATGCTGCTTTTGGCAGAGCGCACACGTGGATTTCTGCCAAACGACGTGCTAAGCTCGCCGATGCTGCTCTTTTTAGCACCCGCACTTGGATTAGTGCCAAACCACTTGTTGAGCATGCACATGCATCTTTGGGTAGAAGCGGACGTTGTATTCTGCAAAACCACAAGTTATGCATGCACATGCTGCTTTTGGCAGAGCGCGCACGTGGATATCTGCCAAACGACTGCTAAGCACGCCGATGCTGCTCTTTTCAGCACCCGCACATGGATTTGTGCCAAACCACTTGTTGAGCATGCACATGCCTCTTTTGGTAGACGCGGACGTTGTTTTCTGCAAAACCAAGAGTAATGCATCCACAGGCTGCTTTTTGCAAAGCGCGCACGTGGATTTCTGCCAAAGGACATGCTAAGCACGCCGATGCTGCTCTTTTTAGCACCCCCACATGGATTTGTGCCAAACCACTTGTTGAGCATGCACATGCATCTTTTGGTAGACGCGGACGTTTTTTTCTGCAAAACCACAAGTTATGCATGCACATGCTGCTTTTGGCAGAGCGCGCACGTGGATTTCTACCAAAGGACGTGCCAAGCACGCCAGTGCTGCTCTTTTTGCACCCGCGCGTGGATTTCTGCCAAACAACTTGTTGAGCATGCACATGCATCTTTTGGTAGACGCGGTAGTTCTTTTCTGCAAAACTACAAGTTATGCATGCACATGCTGCCTTTGGCAGAGCGCGCACGTGGATTTCTGCAAAACGACGTGCTAAGCTCGCCGATGCTGCTCTTTTTAGCACCCGCACTTGGATTTGTGCCAAACCACTTGTTGAGCATGCACATGCATATTTTGGTTGACGCGGACGTTGTTTTCTGCAAAAGCACAAGTTATGCATGCACATGCTGCTTTTGGCAGAGCGCTAGCGTGGATTTCTGCCAAACGACGTGCTAAGCACGCCGATGCTGCTCTTTTTAGCACCCGCACATGGATTTGTGCCAAAACCACTTGTTGTGCATGCAGATGCATCTTTTGGTAGACGCGGACGTTGTTTTCTGCAAAACCACAAGTTATGCATGCACATGCTGCTTTTGGCAGAGCGCGCACGTGGATTTCTGCCAAACGACGTGCTAAGCACGCCGATGCTGCTCTTTTTAGCACCCGCACATGGGTTTGTGCCAAACCACTGGTTGAGCATGCACATGCCTCTTTTGGTAGACGCGGACGTTGTTTTCTGCAAAACCAAGAGTAATGCATCCACAGGCTGCTTTTTGCAAAGCGCGCACGTGGATTTCTGCCAAAGGACGTGCTAAGCACGCCGATGCTGCTCTTTTTAGCACCCCCACATGGATTTGTGCCAAACCACTTGTTGAGCATGCACATGCATCTTTTGGTAGACGCGGACGTTCTTTTCTGCAAAACCACGAGTTATGGATGCACATGCTGCTTTTGGCAGAGCGCGCACGTGGATTTCTGCCAAAGGACGTGCCAAGCACGACAATGCTGCTCTTTTTAGCACCCGCGCATGGATTTCTGCCAAACAACTTGTTGAGCATGCACATGCATCTTTTGGTAGACCCGGAAGTTCTTTTCTGCAAAACACAAGTTATGCATGCACTTGCTGCCTTTGGCAGAGCGCGCACGTGGATTTCTGCCAAACGACGTGCTAAGCTCGCCGATGCTGCTCTTTTTAGCACCCGCGCATTTATTTCTGCCAAACCACTTGTTGAGCATGCACATGCATCTTTTGGTAGACGCGGACGTTTTCCGCAAAAGCACAAGTTATGCGTGCACATGCTGCTTTTGGCAGAGCGCGCACATAGATTTCTGACAAACGACGTGCTAAGCAAGCGCATGCTGCTCTTTTTAGCACCCGCGCATGGATTTGTGCCAAACCACTTGTTGAGCATGCACATGCATCTTTTGGTAGACGCGGACGTTGTTTTCTGCAAAACTACAAGTTATGCATGCACATGCTGCTTTTGGCAGAGCGCGCACGTGGATTTCTGAGAAACGACGTGCTAAGCACGCCGACGCTGCTCTTTTTAGCACCCGCACATGGATTAGTGCCAAAACACTTGTTGAGCATGCACATGCATCTTTTGGTAGACGCGGACATTGTATTCTGCAAAACCACAAGTTATGCATGCACATGCTGCTTTTGGCAGAGCGCGCACGTGGATTTCTGCCAAACGACGTGCTAAGCACACCCGTGCTGCTCTTTTTAGCACCCGCACATGAATTTGTGCCAAAACCTCTTGTTGAGCATGCACATGCATTTTTTGGTAGACGCAGACGTTGTTTTCTGCAAAACCACAAGTTATGCATGCACATGCTGCTTTTGGCAGAGCGCGCACGATGATTTCTGCCAAACGACTGCTAAGCACGCCGATGCTGCTCTTTTCAGCACCCGCACATGGATTTGTGCCAAACCACTTGTTGAGCATGCACATGCCTCTTTTGGTAGACGCGGACGTTGTTTTCTGCAAAAGCAAGAGTATTGCATCCACAGGCTGCTTTTTGCAAAGCGCGCACGTGGATTTCTGCCAAAGGACGTGCTAAGCACGCCGATGCTGCTCTTTTTAGCACCCCCACATGGATTTGTGCCAAACCACTTGTTGAGCATGCAGATGCATCTTTTGGTAGACGCGAACGTTCTTTTCTGCAAAACCACAAGTTATGCATGCACATGCTGCTTTTTGCAGAGCGCGCACGTGGATTTCTACCAAAGGACGTGCCAAGCACGCCAGTGCTGCTCTTTTTGCACCCACGCGTGGATTTCTGCCAAACAACTTGTTGAGCATGCACATGCCTCTTTTGGTAGACGCGGACGTTGTTTTCTGCAAAACCAAGAGTTATGCATCCACATGCTGCTTTTGGCAGAGCGCGCACGTGGATTTCTGCCAAACGACGTGCTAAGCACGCCGATGCTGATCTTTTTAGCAGCCGCACATGAATTTGTGCCAAACCACATGTTGAGCATGCACATGCATCTTTTGGTAGACGCGGACGTCCTTTCTGCAAAACCACAAGTTATGCATGCACATGCTGCTTTTGGCAGAGCGCGCTCGTGGATTTCTGCCAAACGACGTGCTAAGCTCGCCGAAGCTGCTCTTTTTAGCACCCGCACTTGGATTTGTGCCAAACCACTTGTTGAGAATGCACATGCATCTTTTGGTAGACGCGGACGTTGTTTTCTGCAAAACCACAAGTTTTGCATGCACATGCTGCTTTTGGCACAGCGCGAGCGTGGATTTCTGACAAACGACGTGCTAAGCACGCCGATGCTGCTCTTTTTAGCACCCGCACATGGAAATGTGCCACAACCACTTGTTGAGCATGCACATGCATCTTTTGGTAGACGTGGACGTTGTTTTCTGCAAAACTACAAGTTATGCATGCACATGCTGCTTTTGGCAGAGCGCGCACGTGGATTTCTGAGAAACGACGTGCTAAGCACGCCGACGCTGCTCTTTTTAGCACCCGCACATGGATTAGTGCCAAACCACTTGTTGAGCATGCACATGCATCTTTTGGTAGACGCGGACATTGTATTCTGCAAAACCACAAGTTATGCATGCACATGCTGCTTTTGGCAGAGCGCGCACGTGGATTTCTGCCAAACGACGTGCTAAGCACACCCGTGCTGCTCTTTTTAGCACCCGCACATGAATTTGTGCCAAAACCTCTTGTTGAGCATGCACATGCATTTTTTGGTAGACGCAGACGTTGTTTTCTGCAAAACCACAAGTTATGCATGCGCATGCTGCTTTTGGCAGAGCGCGCACGGTGATTTCTGCCAAACGACTGCTAAGCACGCCGATGCTGCTCTTTTCAGCACCCGCACATGGATTTGTGCCAAACCACTTGTTGAGCATGCACATGCCTCTTTTGGTAGACGCGGACGTTGTTTTCTGCAAAACCAAGAGTAATCCATCCACAGGCTGCTTTTTGCAAAGCGCACACGTGGATTTCTGCCAAAGGACGTGCTAAGCACGCCGATGCTGCTCTTTTTAGCACCCCCACATGGATTTGTGCCAAACCACTTGTTGAGCATGCACATGCATCTTTTGGTAGACGCGGTAGTTCTTTTCTGCAAAACTACAAGTTATGCATGCACTTGCTGCCTTTGGCAGAGCGCGCACGTGGATTTCTGCCAAACGACGTGCTAAGCTCGCCGATGCTGCTCTTTTTAGCACCCGCACTTGGATTTGTGCCAAACCACTTGTTGAGCATGCACATGCATATTTTGGTTGACGTGGACGTTGTTTTCTGCAAAAGCACAAGTTATGCATGCACATGGTGCTTTTGGCAGAGCGCTAGCGTGGATTTCTGCCAAACGACGCACTAAGCACGCCGATGCTGCTCTTTTTAGCACCCGCACATGGATTTGTGCCAAAACCACTTGTTGTGCATGCAGATGCATCTTTTGGTAGACGCGGACGTTGTTTTCTGCAAAACCGCAAGTTATGCATGCACATGCTGCTTTTGGCAGAGCGCGCACGTGGATTTCTGCCAAACGACGTGCTAAGCACGCCGATGCTGCTCTTTTTAGCACCCGCACATGGATTTGTGCCAAACCACTGGTTGAGCATGCACATGCCTCTTTTGGTAGACGCGGACGTTGTTTTCTGCAAAACCAAGAGTAATGCATCCACAGGCTGCTTTTTGCAAAGCGCGCACGTGGATTTCTGCCAAAGGACGTGCTAAGCACGCCGATGCTGCTCTTTTTAGCACCCCCACATGGATTTGTGCCAAACCACTTGTTGAGCATGCACATGCATCTTTTGGTAGACGCGGACGTTCTTTTCTGCAAAACCACGAGTTATGGATGCACATGCTGCTTTTGGCAGAGCGCGCACGTAGATTTCTGCCAAAGGACGTGCCAAGCACGACAATGCTGCTCTTTTTAGCACCCGCGCATGGATTTCTGCCAAACAACTTGTTGAGCATGCACATGCATCTTTTGGTAGACCCGGAAGTTCTTTTCTGCAAAACTACAAGTTATGCATGCACTTGCTGCCTTTGGCAGAGCGCGCACGTGGATTTCTGCCAAACGACGTGCTAAGCTCGCCGATGCTGCTCTTTTTAGCACCCGCGCATTTATTTCTGCCAAACCACTTGTTGAGCATGCACTTGCATCTTTTGGTAGACGCGGACGTTTTCCGCAAAAGCACAAGTTATGCGTGCACATGCTGCTTTTGGCAGAGCGCGCACGTGGATTTCGGACTAACGACGTGCTAAGCAAGCGCATGCTGCTTATTTTAGCACCCGCGCATGGATTTGTGCCAAACCACTTGTTGAGCATGCACATGCATCTTTTGGTAGACGCGGACGTTGTTTTCTGCAAAACTACAAGTTATGCATGCACATGCTGCTTTTGGCAGAGCGCGCACGTGGATTTCTGAGAAACGACGTGCTAAGCACGCCGACGCTGCTCTTTTTAGCACCCGCACATAGATTAGTGCCAAACCACTTGTTGAGCATGCACATGCATCTTTTGGTAGACGCGGACATTGTATTCTGCAAAACCACAAGTTATGCATGCACATGCTGCTTTTGGCAGAGCGCGCACGTGGATTTCTGCCAAACGACGCACTAAGCACGCCGATGCAGCTCTTTTTAGCACCCGCACATGGATTTGTGCCAAAACCACTTGTTGTACATGCAGATGCATCTTTTGGTAGACGCGGACGTTGTTTTCTGCAAAACCACAAGTTATGCATGCACATGCTGCTTTTGGCAGAGCGCGCACGTGGATTTCTGCCAAACGACGTACTAAGCACGCCGATGCTGCTCTTTTTAGCACCCGCACATGGATTTGTGCCAAACCACTGGTTGAGCATGCACATGCCTCTTTTGGTAGACGCGGACGTTCTTTTCTGCAAAACCACGAGTTATGGATGCACGTGCTGCTTTTGGCAGAGCGCGCACGTGGATTTCTGCCAAAGGACGTGCCAAGCACGACAATGCTGCTCTTTTTAGCACCCGCGCATGGATTTCTGCCAAACAACTTGTTGAGCATGCACATGCATCTTTTGGTAGACCCGGAAGTTCTTTTCTGCAAAACTACAAGTTATGCATGCACTTGCTGCCTTTGGCAGAGCGCGCACGTGGATTTCTGCCAAACGACGTGCTAAGCTCGCCGATGCTGCTCTTTTTAGCACGCGCGCATTTATTTCTGCCAAACCACTTGTTGAGCATGCACTTGCATCTTTTGGTAGACGCGGACGTTTTCCGCAAAAGCACAAGTTATGCGTGCACATACTGCTTTTGGCAGAGCGCGCACGTGGATTTCTGACTAACGATGTGCTAAGCAAGCGCATGCTGCTCTTTTTAGCACCCGCGCATGGATTTGTGCCAAACCACTTGTTGAGCATGCACATGCATCTTTTGGTAGACGCGGACGTTGTTTTCTGCAAAACTACAAGTTATGCATGCACATGCTGCTTTTGGCAGAGCGCGCACGTGGATTTCTGCCAAACGACGTGCTAAGCACGCCGATGCTGCTCTTTTTAGCACCCGCACATGGATTTGTGCCTAACCACTGGTTGAGCATGCACATGCCTCTTTTGGTAGACGCGGACGTTGTTTTCTGCAAAACCAAGAGTTATGCATCCACATGCTGCTTTTGGCAGAGCGCGCACGTGGATTTCTGCCAAACGACGTGCTAAGCACGCCGATGCTGCTCTTTTTAGCACCCGCACATGAATTTGTGCCAAACCACATGTTGAGCATGCACATGCATCTTTTGGTAGACGCGGACGTCCTTTCTGCAAAACCACAAGTTATGCATGCACATGCTGCTTTTGGCAGAGCGCGCTCGTGGATTTCTGCCAAACGACGTGCTAAGCTCGCCGATGCTGCTCTTTTTAGCACCCGCACTTGGATTTGTGCCAAACCACTTGTTGAGCATGCACATGCATCTTTTGGTAGACGCGGACGTTGTTTTCTGCAAAACTACAAGTTATGCATGCACATGCTGCTTTTGGCAGAGCGCGCACGTGGATTTCTGAGAAACGACGTGCTAAGCACGCCGACGCTGCTCTTTTTAGCACCCGCACATGGATTAGTGCCAAACCACTTGTTGAGCATGCACATGCATCTTTTGGTAGACGCGGACATTGTATTCTGCAAAACCACAAGTTATGCATGCACATGCTGCTTTTGGCAGAGCGCGCACGTGGATTTCTGCCAAACGACGTGCTAAGCACACCCGTGCTGCTCTTTTTAGCACCCGCACATGAATTTGTGCCAAAACCTCTTGTTGAGCATGCACATGCATTTTTTGGTAGACGCAGACGTTGTTTTCTGCAAAACCACAAGTTATGCATGCGCATGCTGCTTTTGGCAGAGCGCGCACGATGATTTCTGCCAAACGACTGCTAAGCACGCCGACGCTGCTCTTTTCAGCACCCGCACATGGATTTGTGCCAAACCACTTGTTGAGCATGCACATGCCTCTTTTGGTAGACGCGGACATTGTTTTCTCCAAACCAAGAGTAATGCTTCCACAGGCTGCTTTTTGCAAAGCGCGCACGTGGATTTCTGCCAAAGGACGTGCTAAGCACGCCGATGCTGCTCTTTTTAGCACCCCCACATGGATTTGTGCCAAACCACTTGTTGAGCATGCACATGCATCTTTTGGTAGACGCGAACGTTCTTTTCTGCAAAACCACAAGTTATGCATGCACATGCTGCTTTTGGCAGAGCGCGCACGTGGATTTCTACCAAAGGACGTGCCAAGCACGCCAGTGCTGCTCATTTTGCACCCGCGCGTCGATTTCTGCCAAACAACTTGTTGAGCATGCACATGCATCTTTTGGTAGACGCGGTAGTTCTTTTCTGCAAAACTACAAGTTATGCATGCACTTGCTGCCTTTGGCAGAGCGCGCACGTGGATTTCTGCCAAACGACGTGCTAAGCTCGCCGATGCTGCTCTTTTTAGCACCCGCACTTGGATTTGTGCCAAACCACTTGTTGAGCATGCACATGCATATTTTGGTTGACGCGGACGTTGTTTTCTGCAAAAGCACAAGTTATGCATGCACATGGTGCTTTTGGCAGAGCGCTAGCGTGGATTTCTGCCAAACGACGCACTAAGCACGCCGATGCTGCTCTTTTTAGCACCCGCACATGGATTTGTGCCAAAACCACTTGTTGTGCATGCAGATGCATCTTTTGGTAGACGCGGACGTTGTTTTCTGCAAAACCACAAGTTATGCATGCACATGCTGCTTTTGGCAGAGCGCGCACGTGGATTTCTGCCAAACGACGTGCTAAGCACGCCGATGCTGCTCTTTTTAGCACCCGCACATGGATTTGTGCCAAACCACTGGTTGAGCATGCACATGCCTCTTTTGGTAGACGCGGACGTTGTTTTCTGCAAAACCAAGAGTAATGCATCCACAGGCTGCTTTTTGCAAAGCGCGCACGTGGATTTCTGCCAAAGGACGTGCTAAGCACGCCGATGCTGCTCTTTTTAGCACCCCCACATGGATTTGTGCCAAACCTCTTGTTGAGCATGCACATGCATCTTTTGGTAGACGCGGACGTTCTTTTCTGCAAAACCACGAGTTATGGATGCACATGCTGCTTTTGGCAGAGCGCGCACGTGGATTTCTGCCAAAGGACGTGCCAAGCACGACAATGCTGCCCTTTTTAGCACCCGCGCATGGATTTCTGCCAAACAACTTGTTGAGCATGCACATGCATCTTTTGGCAGACCCGGAAGTTCTTTTCTGCAAAACTACAAGTTATGCATGCACTTGCTGCCTTTGGCAGAGCGCGCACGTGGATTTCTGCCAAACGACGTGCTAAGCTCGCCGATGCTGCTCTTTTTAGCACCCGCGCATTTATTTCTGCCAAACCACTTGTTGAGCATGCACTTGCATCTTTTGGTAGACGCGGACGTTTTCCGCAAAAGCACAAGTTATGCGTGCACATGCTGCTTTTGGCAGAGCGCGCACGTGGATTTCTGACTAACGACGTGCTAAGCAAGCGCATGCTGCTCTTTTTAGCACCCGCGCATGGATTTGTGCCAAACCACTTGTTGAGCATGCACATGCATCTTTTGGTAGACGCGGACGTTGTTTTCTGCAAAACTACAAGTTATGCATGCACATGCTGCTTTTGGCAGAGCGCGCACGTGGATTTCTGAGAAACGACGTGCTAAGCACGCCGACGCTGCTCTTTTTAGCACCCGCACATGGATTAGTGCCAAACCACTTGTTGAGCATGCACATGCATCTTTTGGTAGACGCGGACATTGTATTCTGCAAAACCACAAGGTATGCATGCACATGCTGCTTTTGGCAGAGCGCGCACGTGGATTTCTGCCAAACGACGTGCTAAGCACACCCGTGCTGCTCTTTTTAGCACCCGCACATGAATTTGGGCCAAAACCTCTTGTTGAGCATGCACATGCATTTTTTGGTAGACGCAGACGTTGTTTTCTGCAAAACCACAAGTTATGCATGCGCATGCTGCTTTTGGCAGAGCGCGCACGATGATTTCTGCCAAACGACTGCTAAGCACGCCGATGCTGCTCTTTTCAGCACCCGCACATGGATTTGTGCCAAACCACTTGTTGAGCATGCACATGCCTCTTTTGGTAGACGCGGACGTTGTTTTCTGCAAAACCAAGAGTAATGCATCCACAGGCTGCTTTTTGCAAAGCGCGCACGTGGATTTCTGCCAAAGGACGTGCTAAGCACGCCGATGCTGCTCTTTTTAGCACCCCCACATGGATTTGTGCCAAACCACTTGTTGAGCATGCACATGCATCTTTTGGTAGACGCCAACGTTCTTTTCTGCAAAACCACAAGTTGTGCATGCACATGCTGCTTTTGGCAGAGCACGCACGTGGATTTCTACCAAACGACGTGCCAAGCACGCCAGTGCTGCTCTTTTTGCACCCGCGCGTGGATTTCTGCCAAACAACTTGTTGAGCATGCACATGCCTCTTTTGGTAGACGCGGACGTTGTTTTCTGCAAAACCAAGAGTTATGCATCCACATGCTGCTTTTGGCAGAGCGCGCACGTGGATTTCTGCCAAACGACGTGCTAAGCACGCCGATGCTGCTCTTTTTAGCACCCGCACATGAATGTGTGTCAAACCACATGTTGAGCATGCACTTGCATCTTTTGGTAGACGCGGACGTTTTCCGCAAAAGCACAAGTTATGCGTGCACATGCTGCTTTTGGCAGAGCGCGCACGTGGATTTCGGACTAACGACGTGCTAAGCAAGCGCATGCTGCTCTTTTTAGCACCCGCGCATGGATTTGTGCCAAACCACTTGTTGAGCATGCACATGCATCTTTTGGTAGACGCGGACGTTGTTTTCTGCAAAACTACAAGTTATGCATGCACATGCTGCTTTTGGCAGAGCGCGCACGTGGATTTCTGAGAAACGACGTGCTAAGCACGCCGACGCTGCTCTTTTTAGCACCCGCACATGGATTAGTGCCAAACCACTTGTTGAGCATGCACATGCATCTTTTGGTAGACGCGGACATTGTATTCTGCAAAACCACAAGTTATGCATGCACATGCTGCTTTTGGCAGAGCGCGCACGTGGATTTCTGCCAAACGACGCACTAAGCACGCCGATGCAGCTCTTTTTAGCACCCGCACATGGATTTGTGCCAAAACCACTTGTTGTACATGCAGATGCATCTTTTGGTAGACGCGGACGTTGTTTTCTGCAAAACCACAAGTTATGCATGCACATGCTGCTTTTGGCAGAGCGCGCACGTGGATTTCTGCCAAACGACGTGCTAAGCACGCCGATGCTGCTCTTTTTAGCACCCGCACATGGATTTGTGCCAAACCACTGGTTGAGCATGCACATGCCTCTTTTGGTAGACGCGGACGTTCTTTTCTGCAAAACCACGAGTTATGGATGCACGTGCTGCTTTTGGCAGAGCGCGCACGTGGATTTCTGCCAAAGGACGTGCCAAGCACGACAATGCTGCTCTTTTTAGCACCCGCGCATGGATTTCTGCCAAACAACTTGTTGAGCATGCACATGCATCTTTTGGTAGACCCGGAAGTTCTTTTCTGCCAAACTACAAGTTATGCATGCACTTGCTGCCTTTGGCAGAGCGCGCACGTGGATTTCTGCCAAACGACGTGCTAAGCTCGCCGATGCTGCTCTTTTTAGCACCCGCGCATTTATTTCTGCCAAACCACTTGTTGAGCATGCACTTGCATCTTTTGGTAGACGCGGACGTTTTCCGCAAAAGCACAAGTTATGCGTGCACATACTGCTTTTGGCAGAGCGCGCACGTGGATTTCTGACTAACGACGTGCTAAGCAAGCGCATGCGGCTCTTTTTAGCACCCGCGCATGGATTTGTGCCAAACCACTTGTTGAGCATGCACATGCATCTTTTGGTAGACGCGGACGTTGTTTTCTGCAAAACTACAAGTTATGCATGCACACGCTGCTTTTGGCAGAGCGCGCACGTGGATTTCGGCCAAACGACGTGCTAAGCACGCCGATGCTGCTCTTTTTAGCACCCGCACATGGATTTGTGCCAAACCACTGGTTGAGCATGCACATGCCTCTTTTGGTAGACGCGGACGTTGTTTTCTGCAAAACCAAGATTTATGCATCCACATGCTGCTTTTGGCAGAGCGCGCACGTGGATTTCTGCCAAACGACGTGCTAAGCACGCCGATGCTGCTCTTTTTAGCACCCGCACATGAATTTGTGCCAAACCACATGTTGAGCATGCACATGCATCTTTTGGTAGACGCGGACGTCCTTTCTGCAAAACCACAAGTTATGCATGCACATGCTGCTTTTGGCAGAGCGCGCTCGTGGATTTCTGCCAAACGACGTGCTAAGCTCGCCGATGCTGCTCGTTTTAGCACCCGCACTTGGATTTGTGCCAAACCACTTGTTGAGCATGCACATGCATCTTTTGGTAGACGCGGACGTTGTTTTCTGCAAAACTACAAGTTATGCATGCACATGCTGCTTTTGGCAGAGCGCGCACGTGGATTTCTGAGAAACGACGTGCTAAGCACGCCGACGCTGCTCTTTTTAGCACCCGCACATGGATTAGTGCCAAACCACTTGTTGAGCATGCACATGCATCTTTTGGTAGACGCGGACATTGTATTCTGCAAAACCACAAGTTATGCATGCACATGCTGCTTTTGGCAGAGCGCGCACGTGGATTTCTGCCAAACGACGTGCTAAGCACACCCGTGCTGCTCTTTTTAGCACCCGCACATGAATTTGTGCCAAAACCTCTTGTTGAGCATGCACATGCATTTTTTGGTAGACGCAGACGTTGTTTTCTGCAAAACCACAAGTTATGCATGCGCATGCTGCTTTTGGCAGAGCGCGCACGATGATTTCTGCCAAACGACTGCTAAGCACGCCGACGCTGCTCATTTTCAGCACCCGCACATGGATTTGTGCCAAACCACTTGTTGAGCATGCACATGCCTCTTTTGGTAGACGCGGACATTGTTTTCTCCAAACCAAGAGTAATGCATCCACAGGCTGCTTTTTGCAAAGCGCGCACGTGGATTTCTGCCAAAGGACGTGCTAAGCACGCCGATGCTGCTCTTTTTAGCACCCCCACATGGATTTGTGCCAAACCACTTGTTGAGCATGCACATGCATCTTTTGGTAGACGCGAACGTTCTTTTCTGCAAAACCACAAGTTATGCATGCACATGCTGCTTTTGGCAGAGCGCGCACGTGGATTTCTACCAAAGGACGTGCCAAGCACGCCAGTGCTGCTCTTTTTGCACCCGCGCGTGGATTTCTGCCAAACAACTTGTTAAGCATGCACATGCATCTTTTGGTAGACGCGGTAGTTCTTTTCTGCAAAACTACAAGTTATGCATGCACTTGCTGCCTTTGGCAGAGCGCGCACGTGGATTTCTGCCAAACGACGTGCTAAGCTCGCCGATGCTGCTCTTTTTAGCACCCGCGCATTTATTTCTGCCAAAACACTTGTTGAGCATGCACTTGCATCTTTTGGTAGACGCGGACGTTTTCCGCAAAAGCACAAGTTATGCGTGCACATGCTGCTTTTGGCAGAGCGCGCACGTGGATTTCTGACTAACGACCTGCTAAGCAAGCGCATGCTGCTCTTTTTAGCACCCGCGCATGGATTTGTGCCAAACCACTTGTTGAGCATGCACATGCATCTTTTGGTAGACGCGGACGTTGTTTTCTGCAAAACTACAAGTTATGCATGCACATGCTGCTTTTGGCAGAGCGCGCACGTGGATTTCTGAGAAACGACGTGCTAAGCACGCCGACGCTGCTCTTTTTAGCACCCGCACATGGATTAGTGCCAAACCACTTGTTGAGCATGCACATGCATCTTTTGGTAGACGCGGACATTGTATTCTGCAAAACCACAAGTTATGCATGCACATGCTGCTTTTGGCAGAGCGCGCACGTGGATTTCTGCCAAACGACGTGCTAAGCACACCCGTGCTGCTCTTTTTAGCACCCGCACATGAATTTGTGCCAAAACCTCTTGTTGAGCATGCACATGCATTTTTTGGTAGACGCAGACGTTGTTTTCTGCAAAACCACAAGTTATGCATGCGCATGCTGCTTCTGGCAGAGCGCGCACGATGATTTCTGCCAAACGACTGCTAAGCACGCCGATGCTGCTCTTTTCAGCACCCGCACATGGATTTGTGCCAAACCACTTGTTGAGCATGCACATGCCTCTTTTGGTAGACGCGGACGTTGTTTTCTGCAAAACCAAGAGTAATGCATCCACAGGCTGCTTTTTGCAAAGCGCGCACGTGGATTTCTGCCAAAGGACGTGCTAAGCACGCCGATGCTGCTCTTTTTAGCACCCCCACATGGATTTGTGCCAAACCACTTGTTGAGCATGCACATGCATCTTTTGGTAGACGCCAACGTTCTTTTCTGCAAAACCACAAGTTGTGCATGCACATGCTGCTTTTGGCAGAGCACGCACGTGGATTTCTACCAAACGACGTGCCAAGCACGCCAGTGCTGCTCTTTTTGCACCCGCGCGTGGATTTCTGCCAAACAACTTGTTGAGCATGCACATGCCTCTTTTGGTAGACGCGGACGTTGTTTTCTGCAAAACCAAGAGTTATGCATCCACATGCTGCTTTTGGCAGAGCGCGCACGTGGATTTCTGCCAAACGACGTGCTAAGCACGCCGATGCTGCTCTTTTTAGCACCCGCACATGAATTTGTGCCAAACCACATGTTGAGCATGCACATGCATCTTTTGGTAGACGCGGACATTCTTTTCTGCAAAACCACAAGTTATGCATGCACATGTTGCTTTTGGCAGAGCGCGCACGTGGATTTCTGCCAAACGACGTGCTAAGCTCGCCGATGCTGCTCTTTTTAGCACCCGCACTTGGACTAGTGCCAAACCACTTGTTGAGCATGCACATGCATCTTTTGGTAGACGCGGACGTTGTATTCTGCAAAACCACAAGTTATGCATGCACATGCTGCTTTTGGCAGAGCGCGCACGTGGATTTCTGCCAAACGACTGCTAAGCACGCCGATGCTGCTCTTTTCAGCACCCGCACATGGATTTGTGCCAAACGACTTGTTGAGCATGCACATGCCTCTTTTGGTAGACGCGGACGTTGTTTTCTGCAAAACCAAGAGTAATGCATCCACAGGCTGCTTTTTGCAAAGCGCGCACGTGGATTTCTGCCAAAGAACGTGCTAAGCACGCCGATGCTGCTCTTTTTAGCACCCCCACATGGATTTGTGCCAAACCACTTGTTGAGCATGCACATGCATCTTTTGGTAGACGCGAACGTTCTTTTCTGCAAAACCACTAGTTATGCATGCTCATGCTGCTTTTGGCAGAGCGCGCACGTGGATTTCCACCAAAGGACGTGCCAAGCACGCCAGTGCTGCTCTTTTTGCACCCGCGCGTGGATTTCTGCCAAACAACTTGTTGAGCATGCACATGCATCTTTTGGTAGACGCGGTAGTTCTTTTCTGCAAAACTACAAGTTATGCATGCACTTGCTGCCTTTGGCAGAGCGCGCACGTGGATTTCTGCCAAACGACGTGCTAAGCTCGCCGATGCTGCTCTTTTTAGCACCCGCACTTGGATTTGTGCCAAACCACTTGTTGAGCATGCACATGCATATTTTGGTTGACGCGGACGTTGTTTTCGGCAAAAGCACAAGTTATGCATGCACATGCTGCTTTTGGCAGAGCGCGCACGTGGATTTCTGCCAAACGACGTGCTAAGCACGCCGATGCTGCTCTTTTTAGCACCCGCACATGGATTTGTGCCAAACCACTGGTTGAGCATGCACATGCCTCTTTTGGTAGACGCGGACGTTGTTTTCTGCAAAACCAAGAGTAATGCATCCACAGGCTGCTTTTTGCAAAGCGCGCACGTGGATTTCTGCCAAAGGACGTGCTAAGCACGCCGATGCTGCTCTTTTTAGCACCCCCACATGGATTTGTGCCAAACCACTTGTTGAGCATGCACATGCATCTTTTGGTAGACGTGGACGTTCTTTTCAGCAAAACCACGAGTTATGGATGCACATGCTGCTTTTGGCAGAGCGCGCACGTGGATTTCTACCAAAGGACGTGCCAAGCACGACAATGCTGCTCTTTTTAGCACCCGCGCATGGATTTCTGCCAAACAACTTGTTGAGCATGCACATGCATCTTTTGGTAGACCCGGAAGTTCTTTTCTGCAAAACTACAAGTTATGCATGCACTTGCTGCCTTTGGCAGAGCGCTCACGTGGATTTCTGCCAAACGACGTGCTAAGCTCGCCGATGCTGCTCTTTTTAGCACCCGCGCATTTATTTCTGCCAAACCACTTGTTGAGCATGCACATGCATCTTTTGGTAGACGCGGACGTTTTCCGCAAAAGCACAAGTTATGCGTGCACATGCTGCTTTTGGCTGAGCGCGCACGTGGATTTCTGACTAACGACGTGTTAAGCAAGCGCATGCTGCTCTTTTTAGCACCCGCGCATGGATTTGTGCCAAACCACTTGTTGAGCATGCACATGCATCTTTTGGTAGACGCGGACGTTGTTTTCTGCAAAACTACAAGTTATGCATGCACATGCTGCTTTTGGCAGAGCGCGCACGTGGATTTCTGAGAAACGACGTGCTAAGCACGCCGACGCTGCTCTTTTTAGTACCCGCACATGGATTAGTGCCAAACCACTTGTTGAGCATGCACATGCATTTTTTGGTAGACGCAGAAGTTGTTTTCTGCAAAACCACAAGTTATGCATGCGCATGCTGCTTTTGGCAGAGCGCGCACGATGATTTCTGCCAAACGACTGCTAAGCACGCCGATGCTGCTCTTTTCAGCACCCGCATATGGATTTGTGCCAAACCACTTGTTGAGCATGCACATGCCTCTTTTGGTAGACGCGGACGTTGTTTTCTGCAAAACCAAGAGTAATGCATCCACAGGCTGATTTTTGCAAAGCGCGTACGTGGATTTCTGCCAAAGGACGTGCTAAGCACGCCGATGCTGCTCTTTTTAGCACCCCCACATGGATTTGTTCCAAACCACTTGTTGAGCATGCACATGCATCTTTTGGTAGACGCGAACGTTCTTTTCTGCAAAACCACAAGTTATGCATGCACGTGCTGCTTTTGGCAGAGCACGCACGTGGATTTCTACCAAACGACGTGCCAAGCACGCCAGTGCTGCTCTTTTTGCACCCGCGCGTGGATTTCTGCCAAACAACTTGTTGAGCATGCACATGCCTCTTTTGGTAGACGCGGACGTTGTTTTCTGCAAAACCAAGAGTTATGCATCCACATGCTGCTTTTGGCAGAGCGCGCACGTGGATTTCTGCCAAACGACGTGCTAAGCACGCCGATGCTGCTCTTTTTAGCACCCCCACATGGATTTGTGCCAAACCACTTGTTGAGCATGCACATGCATCTTTTGTTAGACGCGGACGTTCTTTTCTGCAAAACCACAAGTTATGCATGCACATGCTGCTTTTGGCAGAGCGCGCACGTGGATTTCTGCCAAACGACGTGCTAAGCACGCCGATGCTGCTCTTTTTAGCACCCGCACATGAATTTGTGCCAAACCACATGTTGAGCATGCACATGCATCTTTTGGTAGACGCGGACGTTCTTTTCTGCAAAACCACAAGTTATGCATGCACATGCTGCTTTTGGCAGAGCCCGCACGTGGATTTCTGCCAAAGGACGTGCCAAGCACGCCAATGCTGCTTTTTTTAGCACCCGCACTTGGATTTGTGCCAAACCACTTGTTGAGCATGCACATGCATCTTTTGGTAGATGCGGACGTTGTTTTCTGCAAAACCACAAGTTATGCATGCACATGCTGCTTTTGGCAGAGCGCGCACGTGGATTTTTGCCAAACGACGTGCTAAGCACGCCGATGCTGCTCTTTTTAGCACCCGCACATGGATTTGTCCCAAACCACTGGTTGAGCATGCACATGCCTCTTTTGGTAGACGCGGACGTTGTTTTCTGCAAAACCAAGAGTTATGCATCCACATGCTGCTTTTGGCAGAGCGCGCACGTGGATTTCTGCCAAACGACGTGCTAAGCACGCCGATGCTGCTCTTTTTAGCACCCGCACATAGATTTGTGGCAAACGGCTTGTTGAGCATGCACATGCATCTTTTGGTAGACGCGGACGTTGTTTTCTGCAAAACTACAAGTTATGCATGCACATGCTGCTTTTGGCAGAGCGCGCACGTGGATTTCTGACAAACGACATGCTAAGCACGCCGATGCTGCTCTTTTAAGCACCCGCACATGGATTTGTGCCAAACAACTTGTTGAGCATGCACATGCATCTTTTGGTAGACGCGGACGTTGTTTTCTGCAAAACTACAAGTTATGCATGCACATGCTGCTTTTGCCAGAGCGCACACGTGGATTTCTGCCAAACGACGTGCTAAGCACGCCCGTGCAGCTCTTTTTAGCACCCGCGCGTTTATTTCTGCCAAACCACTTGTTGAGCATGCACATGCATCTTTTGGTAGACGCGGTAGTTCTTTTCTGCAAAACCAAGAGTTATGCATCCACATGCTGCATTTCGCAGAGCGCGCACGTGGATTTCTGCCAAACGACGTGCTAAACACGCCGATGCTGCTCTTTTTAGCACCCGCACATGGATTTGTGCCAAACCACATGTTGAGCATGCACATGCATCTTTTGGTAGACGCGGACGTTCTTTTCTGCAAAACCACAAGTTATGCATGCACATGCTGCTTTTGGCGGAGCGCGCACGTGGATTTCTGCCAAAGGACGTGCCAAGCACGCCAATGCTGCTCTTTTTAGCACCCGCGCATGGATTTCTGCAAAACAACTTGTTGAGCATGCACATGCATCTTTTGGTAGACGCAGAAGTTGTTTTCTGCAAAACCACAAGTTATGCATGCGCATGCTGCTTTTGGCAGAGCGCGCACGATGATTTCTGCCAAACGACTGCTAAGCACGCCGATGCTGCTCTTTTCAGCACCCGCACATGGATTTGTGCCAAACCACTTGTTGAGCATGCACATGCCTCTTTTGGTAGACGCGGACGTTGTTTTCTGCAAAACCAAGAGTAATGCATCCACAGGCTGATTTTTGCAAAGCGCGTACGTGGATTTCTGCCAAAGGACGTGCTAAGCACGCCGATGCTGCTCTTTTTAGCACCCCCACATGGATTTGTTCCAAACCACTTGTTGAGCATGCACATGCATCTTTTGGTAGACGCGAACGTTCTTTTCTGCAAAACCACAAGTTATGCATGCACATGTTGCTTTTGGCAGAGCGCGCACGTGGATTTCTGCCAAACGACGTGCTAAGCTCGCCGATGCTGCTCTTTTTAGCACCCGCACTTGGACTAGTGCCAAACCACTTGTTGAGCATGCACATGCATCTTTTGGTAGACGCGGACGTTGTATTCTGCAAAACCACAAGTTATGCATGCACATGCTGCTTTTGGCAGAGCGCGCACGTGGATTTCTGCCAAACGACTGCTAAGCACGCCGATGCTGCTCTTTTCAGCACCCGCACATGGATTTGTGCCAAACGACTTGTTGAGCATGCACATGCCTCTTTTGGTAGACGCGGACGTTGTTTTCTGCAAAACCAAGAGTAATGCATCCACAGGCTGCTTTTTGCAAAGCGCGCACGTGGATTTCTGCCAAAGAACGTGCTAAGCACGCCGATGCTGCTCTTTTTAGCACCCCCACATGGATTTGTGCCAAACCACTTGTTGAGCATGCACATGCATCTTTTGGTAGACGCGAACGTTCTTTTCTGCAAAACCACTAGTTATGCATGCTCATGCTGCTTTTGGCAGAGCGCGCACGTGGATTTCCACCAAAGGACGTGCCAAGCACGCCAGTGCTGCTCTTTTTGCACCCGCGCGTGGATTTCTGCCAAACAACTTGTTGAGCATGCACATGCATCTTTTGGTAGACGCGGTAGTTCTTTTCTGCAAAACTACAAGTTATGCATGCACTTGCTGCCTTTGGCAGAGCGCGCACGTGGATTTCTGCCAAACGACGTGCTAAGCTCGCCGATGCTGCTCTTTTTAGCACCCGCACTTGGATTTGTGCCAAACCACTTGTTGAGCATGCACATGCATATTTTGGTTGACGCGGACGTTGTTTTCGGCAAAAGCACAAGTTATGCATGCACATGCTGCTTTTGGCAGAGCGCGCACGTGGATTTCTGCCAAACGACGTGCTAAGCACGCCGATGCTGCTCTTTTTAGCACCCGCACATGGATTTGTGCCAAACCACTGGTTGAGCATGCACATGCCTCTTTTGGTAGACGCGGACGTTGTTTTCTGCAAAACCAAGAGTAATGCATCCACAGGCTGCTTTTTGCAAAGCGCGCACGTGGATTTCTGCCAAAGGACGTGCTAAGCACGCCGATGCTGCTCTTTTTAGCACCCCCACATGGATTTGTGCCAAACCACTTGTTGAGCATGCACATGCATCTTTTGGTAGACGTGGACGTTCTTTTCAGCAAAACCACGAGTTATGGATGCACATGCTGCTTTTGGCAGAGCGCGCACGTGGATTTCTACCAAAGGACGTGCCAAGCACGACAATGCTGCTCTTTTTAGCACCCGCGCATGGATTTCTGCCAAACAACTTGTTGAGCATGCACATGCATCTTTTGGTAGACCCGGAAGTTCTTTTCTGCAAAACTACAAGTTATGCATGCACTTGCTGCCTTTGGCAGAGCGCTCACGTGGATTTCTGCCAAACGACGTGCTAAGCTCGCCGATGCTGCTCTTTTTAGCACCCGCGCATTTATTTCTGCCAAACCACTTGTTGAGCATGCACATGCATCTTTTGGTAGACGCGGACGTTTTCCGCAAAAGCACAAGTTATGCGTGCACATGCTGCTTTTGGCTGAGCGCGCACGTGGATTTCTGACTAACGACGTGTTAAGCAAGCGCATGCTGCTCTTTTTAGCACCCGCGCATGGATTTGTGCCAAACCACTTGTTGAGCATGCACATGCATCTTTTGGTAGACGCGGACGTTGTTTTCTGCAAAACTACAAGTTATGCATGCACATGCTGCTTTTGGCAGAGCGCGCACGTGGATTTCTGAGAAACGACGTGCTAAGCACGCCGACGCTGCTCTTTTTAGTACCCGCACATGGATTAGTGCCAAACCACTTGTTGAGCATGCACATGCATTTTTTGGTAGACGCAGAAGTTGTTTTCTGCAAAACCACAAGTTATGCATGCGCATGCTGCTTTTGGCAGAGCGCGCACGATGATTTCTGCCAAACGACTGCTAAGCACGCCGATGCTGCTCTTTTCAGCACCCGCATATGGATTTGTGCCAAACCACTTGTTGAGCATGCACATGCCTCTTTTGGTAGACGCGGACGTTGTTTTCTGCAAAACCAAGAGTAATGCATCCACAGGCTGATTTTTGCAAAGCGCGTACGTGGATTTCTGCCAAAGGACGTGCTAAGCACGCCGATGCTGCTCTTTTTAGCACCCCCACATGGATTTGTTCCAAACCACTTGTTGAGCATGCACATGCATCTTTTGGTAGACGCGAACGTTCTTTTCTGCAAAACCACAAGTTATGCATGCACGTGCTGCTTTTGGCAGAGCACGCACGTGGATTTCTACCAAACGACGTGCCAAGCACGCCAGTGCTGCTCTTTTTGCACCCGCGCGTGGATTTCTGCCAAACAACTTGTTGAGCATGCACATGCCTCTTTTGGTAGACGCGGACGTTGTTTTCTGCAAAACCAAGAGTTATGCATCCACATGCTGCTTTTGGCAGAGCGCGCACGTGGATTTCTGCCAAACGACGTGCTAAGCACGCCGATGCTGCTCTTTTTAGCACCCCCACATGGATTTGTGCCAAACCACTTGTTGAGCATGCACATGCATCTTTTGTTAGACGCGGACGTTCTTTTCTGCAAAACCACAAGTTATGCATGCACATGCTGCTTTTGGCAGAGCGCGCACGTGGATTTCTGCCAAACGACGTGCTAAGCACGCCGATGCTGCTCTTTTTAGCACCCGCACATGAATTTGTGCCAAACCACATGTTGAGCATGCACATGCATCTTTTGGTAGACGCGGACGTTCTTTTCTGCAAAACCACAAGTTATGCATGCACATGCTGCTTTTGGCAGAGCCCGCACGTGGATTTCTGCCAAAGGACGTGCCAAGCACGCCAATGCTGCTTTTTTTAGCACCCGCACTTGGATTTGTGCCAAACCACTTGTTGAGCATG
The DNA here is from genome assembly GCF_050947875.1 of Dermacentor variabilis. Lineage (NCBI taxonomy): Eukaryota > Metazoa > Arthropoda > Arachnida > Ixodida > Ixodidae > Dermacentor > Dermacentor variabilis. The sequence continues at coordinate 414,351 of NW_027460478.1, forward strand.
CACATGCATCTTTTGGTAGATGCGGACGTTGTTTTCTGCAAAACCACAAGTTATGCATGCACATGCTGCTTTTGGCAGAGCGCGCACGTGGATTTTTGCCAAACGACGTGCTAAGCACGCCGATGCTGCTCTTTTTAGCACCCGCACATGGATTTGTCCCAAACCACTGGTTGAGCATGCACATGCCTCTTTTGGTAGACGCGGACGTTGTTTTCTGCAAAACCAAGAGTTATGCATCCACATGCTGCTTTTGGCAGAGCGCGCACGTGGATTTCTGCCAAACGACGTGCTAAGCACGCCGATGCTGCTCTTTTTAGCACCCGCACATAGATTTGTGGCAAACGGCTTGTTGAGCATGCACATGCATCTTTTGGTAGACGCGGACGTTGTTTTCTGCAAAACTACAAGTTATGCATGCACATGCTGCTTTTGGCAGAGCGCGCACGTGGATTTCTGACAAACGACATGCTAAGCACGCCGATGCTGCTCTTTTAAGCACCCGCACATGGATTTGTGCCAAACAACTTGTTGAGCATGCACATGCATCTTTTGGTAGACGCGGACGTTGTTTTCTGCAAAACTACAAGTTATGCATGCACATGCTGCTTTTGCCAGAGCGCACACGTGGATTTCTGCCAAACGACGTGCTAAGCACGCCCGTGCAGCTCTTTTTAGCACCCGCGCGTTTATTTCTGCCAAACCACTTGTTGAGCATGCACATGCATCTTTTGGTAGACGCGGTAGTTCTTTTCTGCAAAACCAAGAGTTATGCATCCACATGCTGCATTTCGCAGAGCGCGCACGTGGATTTCTGCCAAACGACGTGCTAAACACGCCGATGCTGCTCTTTTTAGCACCCGCACATGGATTTGTGCCAAACCACATGTTGAGCATGCACATGCATCTTTTGGTAGACGCGGACGTTCTTTTCTGCAAAACCACAAGTTATGCATGCACATGCTGCTTTTGGCGGAGCGCGCACGTGGATTTCTGCCAAAGGACGTGCCAAGCACGCCAATGCTGCTCTTTTTAGCACCCGCGCATGGATTTCTGCAAAACAACTTGTTGAGCATGCACATGCATCTTTTGGTAGACGCAGAAGTTGTTTTCTGCAAAACCACAAGTTATGCATGCGCATGCTGCTTTTGGCAGAGCGCGCACGATGATTTCTGCCAAACGACTGCTAAGCACGCCGATGCTGCTCTTTTCAGCACCCGCACATGGATTTGTGCCAAACCACTTGTTGAGCATGCACATGCCTCTTTTGGTAGACGCGGACGTTGTTTTCTGCAAAACCAAGAGTAATGCATCCACAGGCTGATTTTTGCAAAGCGCGTACGTGGATTTCTGCCAAAGGACGTGCTAAGCACGCCGATGCTGCTCTTTTTAGCACCCCCACATGGATTTGTTCCAAACCACTTGTTGAGCATGCACATGCATCTTTTGGTAGACGCGAACGTTCTTTTCTGCAAAACCACAAGTTATGCATGCACGTGCTGCTTTTGGCAGAGCACGCACGTGGATTTCTACCAAACGACGTGCCAAGCACACCAGTGCTGCTCTTTTTGCACCCGCGCGTGGATTTCTGCCAAACAACTTGTTGAGCATGCACATGCCTCTTTTGGTAGACGCGGACGTTGTTTTCTGCAAAACCAAGAGTTATGCATCCACATGCTGCTTTTGGCAGAGCGCGCACGTGGATTTCTGCCAAACGACGTGCTAAGCACGCCGATGCTGCTCTTTTTAGCACCCGCACATGAATTTGTGCCAAACCACATGTTGAGCATACACATGCATCTTTTGGTAGACGCGGACGTTCTTTTCTGCAAAATAACAAGTTATGCATGCACATGCTGCTTTTGGCAGAGCGCGCACGTGGATTTCTGCCAAACGACTGCTAAGCACGCCGATGCTGCTCTTTTCAGCACCCGCACATGGATTTGTGCCAAACCGCTTGTTGAGCATGCACATGCCTCTTTTGGTAGACGCGGACGTTGTTTTCTGCAAAACCAAGAGTAATGCATCCACAGGCTGCTTTTTGCAAAGCGCGCACGTGGATTTCTGCAAAGGACGTGCTAAGCACGCCGATGCTGCTCTTTTTAGCACCCCCACATGGATTTGTGCCAAACCACTTGTTGAGCATGCACATGCATCTTTTGTTAGACGCGGACGTTCTTTTCTGCAAAACCACAAGTTATGCATGCACATGCTGCTTTTGGCAGAGCGCGCACGTGGATTTCTGCCAAACGACGTGCTAAGCACGCCGATGCTGCTCTTTTTAGCACCCGCACATGAATTTGTGCCAAACCACATGTTGAGCATGCACATGCATCTTTTGGTAGACGCGGACGTTCTTTTCTGCAAAACCACAAGTTATGCATGCACATGCTGCTTTTGGCAGAGCCCGCACGTGGATTTCTGCCAAAGGACGTGCCAAGCACGCCAATGCTGCTTTTTTTAGCACCCGCACTTGGATTTGTGCCAAACCACTTGTTGAGCATGCACATGCATCTTTTGGTAGATGCGGACGTTGTTTTCTGCAAAACCACAAGTTATGCATGCACATGCTGCTTTTGGCAGAGCGCGCACGTGGATTTTTGCCAAACGACGTGCTAAGCACGCCGATGCTGCTCTTTTTAGCACCCGCACATGGATTTGTCCCAAACCACTGGTTGAGCATGCACATGCCTCTTTTGGTAGACGCGGACGTTGTTTTCTGCAAAACCAAGAGTTATGCATCCACATGCTGCTTTTGGCAGAGCGCGCACGTGGATTTCTGCCAAACGACGTGCTAAGCACGCCGATGCTGCTCTTTTTAGCACCCGCACATAGATTTGTGGCAAACGGCTTGTTGAGCATGCACATGCATCTTTTGGTAGACGCGGACGTTGTTTTCTGCAAAACTACAAGTTATGCATGCACATGCTGCTTTTGGCAGAGCGCGCACGTGGATTTCTGACAAACGACATGCTAAGCACGCCGATGCTGCTCTTTTAAGCACCCGCACATGGATTTGTGCCAAACAACTTGTTGAGCATGCACATGCATCTTTTGGTAGACGCGGACGTTGTTTTCTGCAAAACTACAAGTTATGCATGCACATGCTGCTTTTGCCAGAGCGCACACGTGGATTTCTGCCAAACGACGTGCTAAGCACGCCCGTGCAGCTCTTTTTAGCACCCGCGCGTTTATTTCTGCCAAACCACTTGTTGAGCATGCACATGCATCTTTTGGTAGACGCGGTAGTTCTTTTCTGCAAAACCAAGAGTTATGCATCCACATGCTGCATTTCGCAGAGCGCGCACGTGGATTTCTGCCAAACGACGTGCTAAACACGCCGATGCTGCTCTTTTTAGCACCCGCACATGGATTTGTGCCAAACCACATGTTGAGCATGCACATGCATCTTTTGGTAGACGCGGACGTTCTTTTCTGCAAAACCACAAGTTATGCATGCACATGCTGCTTTTGGCGGAGCGCGCACGTGGATTTCTGCCAAAGGACGTGCCAAGCACGCCAATGCTGCTCTTTTTAGCACCCGCGCATAGATTTCTGCAAAACAACTTGTTGAGCATGCACATGCATCTTTTGGTAGACGCAGAAGTTGTTTTCTGCAAAACCACAAGTTATGCATGCGCATGCTGCTTTTGGCAGAGCGCGCACGATGATTTCTGCCAAACGACTGCTAAGCACGCCGATGCTGCTCTTTTCAGCACCCGCACATGGATTTGTGCCAAACCACTTGTTGAGCATGCACATGCCTCTTTTGGTAGACGCGGACGTTGTTTTCTGCAAAACCAAGAGTAATGCATCCACAGGCTGCTTTTTGCAAAGCGCGCACGTGGATTTCTGCAAAGGACGTGCTAAGCACGCCGATGCTGCTCTTTTTAGCACCCCCACATGGATTTGTGCCAAACCACTTGTTGAGCATGCACATGCATCTTTTGTTAGACGCGGACGTTCTTTTCTGCAAAACCACAAGTTATGCATGCACATGCTGCTTTTGGCAGAGCGCGCACGTGGATTTCTGCCAAACGACGTGCTAAGCACGCCGATGCTGCTCTTTTTAGCACCCGCACATGAATTTGTGCCAAATCACATGTTGAGCATGCACATGCATCTTTTGGTAGACGCGGACGTTCTTTTCTGCAAAACCACAAGTTATGCATGCCCATGCTGCTTTTGGCAGAGCCCGCACGTGGATTTCTGCCAAAGGACGTGCCAAGCACGCCAATGCTGCTTTTTTTAGCACCCGCACTTGGATTTGTGCCAAACCACTTGTTGAGCATGCACATGCATCTTTTGGTAGATGCGGACGTTGTTTTCTGCAAAACCACAAGTTATGCATGCACATGCTGCTTTTGGCAGAGCGCGCACGTGGATTTTTGCCAAACGACGTGCTAAGCACGCCGATGCTGCTCTTTTTAGCACCCGCACATGGATTTGTCCCAAACCACTGGTTGAGCATGCACATGCCTCTTTTGGTAGACGCGGACGTTGTTTTCTGCAAAACCAAGAGTTATGCATCCACATGCTGCTTTTGGCAGAGCGCGCACGTGGATTTCTGCCAAACGACGTGCTAAGCACGCCGATGCTGCTCTTTTTAGCACCCGCACATAGATTTGTGGCAAACGGCTTGTTGAGCATGCACATGCATCTTTTGGTAGACGCGGACGTTGTTTTCTGCAAAACTACAAGTTATGCATGCACATGCTGCTTTTGGCAGAGCGCGCACGTGGATTTCTGACAAACGACATGCTAAGCACGCCGATGCTGCTCTTTTAAGCACCCGCACATGGATTTGTGCCAAACAACTTGTTGAGCATGCACATGCATCTTTTGGTAGACGCGGACGTTGTTTTCTGCAAAACTACAAGTTATGCATGCACATGCTGCTTTTGCCAGAGCGCACACGTGGATTTCTGCCAAACGACGTGCTAAGCACGCCCGTGCAGCTCTTTTTAGCACCCGCGCGTTTATTTCTGCCAAACCACTTGTTGAGCATGCACATGCATCTTTTGGTAGACGCGGTAGTTCTTTTCTGCAAAACCAAGAGTTATGCATCCACATGCTGCATTTCGCAGAGCGCGCACGTGGATTTCTGCCAAACGACGTGCTAAACACGCCGATGCTGCTCTTTTTAGCACCCGCACATGGATTTGTGCCAAACCACATGTTGAGCATGCACATGCATCTTTTGGTAGACGCGGACGTTCTTTTCTGCAAAACCACAAGTTATGCATGCACATGCTGCTTTTGGCGGAGCGCGCACGTGGATTTCTGCCAAAGGACGTGCCAAGCACGCCAATGCTGCTCTTTTTAGCACCCGCGCATGGATTTCTGCAAAACAACTTGTTGAGCATGCACATGCATCTTTTGGTAGACGCAGAAGTTGTTTTCTGCAAAACCACAAGTTATGCATGCGCATGCTGCTTTTGGCAGAGCGCGCACGATGATTTCTGCCAAACGACTGCTAAGCACGCCGATGCTGCTCTTTTCAGCACCCGCACATGGATTTGTGCCAAACCACTTGTTGAGCATGCACATGCCTCTTTTGGTAGACGCGGACGTTGTTTTCTGCAAAACCAAGAGTAATGCATCCACAGGCTGATTTTTGCAAAGCGCGTACGTGGATTTCTGCCAAAGGATGTGCTAAGCACGCCGATGCTGCTCTTTTTAGCACCCCCACATGGATTTGTTCCAAACCACTTGTTGAGCATGCACATGCATCTTTTGGTAGACGCGAACGTTCTTTTCTGCAAAACCACAAGTTATGCATGCACGTGCTGCTTTTGGCAGAGCACGCACGTGGATTTCTACCAAACGACGTGCCAAGCACGCCAGTGCTGCTCTTTTTGCACCCGCGCGTGGATTTCTGCCAAACAACTTGTTGAGCATGCACATGCCTCTTTTGGTAGACGCGGACGTTCTTTCTGCAAAACCAAGAGTTATGCATCCACATGCTGCTTTTGGCAGAGCGCGCACGTGGATTTCTGCCAAACGACGTGCTAAGCACGCCGATGCTGCTCTTTTTAGCACCCGCACATGAATTTGTGCCAAACCACATGTTGAGCATACACATGCATCTTTTGGTAGACGCGGACGTTCTTTTCTGCAAAATAACAAGTTATGCATGCACATGCTGCTTTTGGCAGAGCGCGCACGTGGATTTCTGCCAAACGACTGCTAAGCACGCCGCTGCTGCTCTTTTCAGCACCCGCACATGGATTTGTGCCAAACCGCTTGTTGAGCATGCACATGCCTCTTTTGGTAGACGCGGACGTTGTTTTCTGCAAAACCAAGAGTAATGCATCCACAGGCTGCTTTTTGCAAAGCGCGCACGTGGATTTCTGCAAAGGACGTGCTAAGCACGCCGATGCTGCTCTTTTTAGCACCCCCACATGGATTTGTGCCAAACCACTTGTTGAGCATGCACATGCATCTTTTGTTAGACGCGGACGTTCTTTTCTGCAAAACCACAAGTTATGCATGCACATGCTGCTTTTGGCAGAGCGCGCACGTGGATTTCTGCCAAACGACGTGCTAAGCACGCCGATGCTGCTCTTTTTAGCACCCGCACATGAATTTGTGCAAAACCACATGTTGAGCATGCACATGCATCTTTTGGTAGACGCGGACGTTCTTTTCTGCAAAACCACAAGTTATGCATGCACATGCTGCTTTTGGCAGAGCCCGCACGTGGATTTCTGCCAAAGGACGTGCCAAGCACGCCAATGCTGCTTTTTTTAGCACCCGCACTTGGATTTGTGCCAAACCACTTGTTGAGCATGCACATGCATCTTTTGGTAGATGCGGACGTTGTTTTCTGCAAAACCACAAGTTATGCATGCACATGCTGCTTTTGGCAGAGCGCGCACGTGGATTTTTGCCAAACGACGTGCTAAGCACGCCGATGCTGCTCTTTTTAGCACCCGCACATGGATTTGTCCCAAACCACTGGTTGAGCATGCACATGCCTCTTTTGGTAGACGCGGACGTTGTTTTCTGCAAAACCAAGAGTTATGCATCCACATGCTGCTTTTGGCAGAGCGCGCATGTGGATTTCTGCCAAACGACGTGCTAAGCACGCCGATGCTGCTCTTTTTAGCACCCGCACATAGATTTGTGGCAAACGGCTTGTTGAGCATGCACATGCATCTTTTGGTAGACGCGGACGTTGTTTTCTGCAAAACTACAAGTTATGCATGCACATGCTGCTTTTGGCAGAGCGCGCACGTGGATTTCTGACAAACGACATGCTAAGCACGCCGATGCTGCTCTTTTAAGCACCCGCACATGGATTTGTGCCAAACAACTTGTTGAGCATGCACATGCATCTTTTGGTAGACGCGGACGTTGTTTTCTGCAAAACTACAAGTTATGCATGCACATGCTGCTTTTGCCAGAGCGCACACGTGGATTTCTGCCAAACGACGTGCTAAGCACGCCCGTGCAGCTCTTTTTAGCACCCGCGCGTTTATTTCTGCCAAACCACTTGTTGAGCATGCACATGCATCTTTTGGTAGACGCGGTAGTTCTTTTCTGCAAAACCAAGAGTTATGCATCCACATGCTGCATTTCGCAGAGCGCGCACGTGGATTTCTGCCAAACGACGTGCTAAACACGCCGATGCTGCTCTTTTTAGCACCCGCACATGGATTTGTGCCAAACCACATGTTGAGCATGCACATGCATCTTTTGGTAGACGCGGACGTTGTTTTCTGCAAAACCACAAGTTATGCATGCACATGCTGCTTTTGGCAGAGCGCGCACGTGGATTTCTGCCAAACGACGTGCTTAGCACGCCGATGCTGCTCTTTTTAGCACCCGCACATGAATTTGTGCCAAACCACATGTTGAGCATGCACATGCATCTTTTGGTAGACGCGGACGTTCTTTTCTGCAAAACCACAAGTTATGCATGCACATGCTGCTTTTGGCAGAGCGCGCACGTGGATTTCTGCCAAACGACGTGCTAAGCACGCCGATGCTGCTCTTTTTAGCACCCGCACATGAATTTGTGCCAAACCACATGTTGAGCATGCACATGCATCTTTTGGTAGACGCGGACGTTCTTTTCTGCAAAACCACAAGTTATGCATGCACATGCTGCTTTTGGCAGAGCCCGCACGTGGATTTCTGCCAAAGGACGTGCCAAGCACGCCAATGCTGCTTTTTTTAGCACCCGCACTTGGATTTGTGCCAAACCACTTGTTGAGCATGCACATGCATCTTTTGGTAGATGCGGACGTTGTTTTCTGCAAAACCACAAGTTATGCATGCACATGCTGCTTTTGGCAGAGCGCGCACGTGGCTTTTTGCCAAACGACGTGGTAAGCACGCCGATGCTGCTCTTTTTAGCACCCGCACATGGATTTGTCCCAAACCACTGGTTGAGCATGCACATGCCTCTTTTGGTAGACGCGGACGTTGTTTTCTGCAAAACCAAGAGTTATGCATCCACATGCTGCTTTTGGCAGAGCGCGCACGTGGATTTCTGCCAAACGACGTGCTAAGCACGCCGATGCTGCTCTTTTTAGCACCCGCACATAGATTTGTGGCAAACGGCTTGTTGAGCATGCACATGCATCTTTTGGTAGACGCGGACGTTGTTTTCTGCAAAACTACAAGTTATGCATGCACATGCTGCTTTTGGCAGAGCGCGCACGTGGATTTCTGACAAACGACATGCTAAGCACGCCGATGCTGCTCTTTTAAGCACCCGCACATGGATTTGTGCCAAACAACTTGTTGAGCATGCACATGCATCTTTTGGTAGACGCGGACGTTGTTTTCTGCAAAACTACAAGTTATGCATGCACATTCTGCTTTTGCCAGAGCGCACACGTGGATTTCTGCCAAACGACGTGCTAAGCACGCCCGTGCAGCTCTTTTTAGCACCCGCGCGTTTATTTCTGCCAAACCACTTGTTGAGCATGCACATGCATCTTTTGGTAGACGCGGTAGTTCTTTTCTGCAAAACCAAGAGTTATGCATCCACATGCTGCATTTCGCAGAGCGCGCACGTGGATTTCTGCCAAACGACGTGCTAAACACGCCGATGCTGCTCTTTTTAGCACCCGCACATGGATTTGTGCCAAACCACATGTTGAGCATGGACATGCATCTTTTGGTAGACGCGGACGTTCTTTTCTGCAAAACCACAAGTTATGCATGCACATGCTGCTTTTGGCGGAGCGCGCACGTGGATTTCTGCCAAAGGACGTGCCAAGCACGCCAATGCTGCTCTTTTTAGCACCCGCGCATGGATTTCTGCCAAACAACTTGTTGAGCATGCACATGCATCTTTTGGTAGACGCGGAAGTTCTTTTCTGCAAAACTACAAGTTATGCATGCACATGCTGCCTTTGGCAGAGCGCGCACGTGGATTTCTGCCAAACGACGTGCTAAGCTCGCCGATGCTGCTCTTTTTAGCACCCGCACTTGGATTTGTGCCAAACCACTTGTTGAGCATGCACATGCATCTTTTGGTAGACGCGGACGTTGTTTTCTGCAAAACCACAACTTATGCATGCACATGCTGCTTTTGGCAGAGCGCGCACGTGGATTTTTGCCAAACGACGTGCTAAGCAGGCCGATGCTGCTCTTTTTAGCACCCGCACATGGATTTGTCCCAAACCACTGGTTGAGCATGCACATGCCTCTTTTGGTAGACGCGGACGTTGTTTTCTGCAAAACCAAGAGTTATGCATCCACATGCTGCTTTTGGCAGAGCGCGCACGTGGATTTCTGCCAAACGACGTGCTAAGCACGCCAATGCTGCTCTTTTTAGCACCCGCACATGGATTTGTGGCAAACGACTTCTTGAGCATGCACATGCATCTTTTGGTAGACGCGGACGTTGTTTTCTGCAAAACTACAAGTTATGCATGCACATGCTGCTTTTGGCAGAGCGCGCGCGTGGATTTCTGACAAACGACATGCTAAGCACGCCGTTGCTGCTCTTTTAAGCACCCGCACATGGATTTGTGCCAAACAACTTGTTGAGCATGCACATGCATCTTTTGGTAGACGCGGACGTTCTTTTCTGCAAAACCACAAGTTATACATGCACATGCTGCTTTTGGCAGAGCGCGCACGTGGATTTCTACCAAAGGACGTGCCAAGCACGCCAATGCTGCTATTTTTAGCACCCGCGCATGGATTTCTGCCAAACAACTTGTTGAGCATGCACATGCATCTTTTGGTAGACGCGGAAGTTCTTTTCTGCAAAACTACAAGTTATGCATGCATATGCTGCCTTTGGCAGAGCGCGCACGTGGATTTCTGCAAAACGACGTGCTAAGCTCGCCGATGCTGCTCTTTTTAGCACCCGCACTTGGATTTGTGCCAAACCACTTGTTGAGCATGCACATGCATATTTTGGTTGACGCGGACGTTGTTTTCTGCAAAACCTCAAGTTATGCATGCACATGCTGCTTTTGGCAGAGCGCGAGCGTGGATTTCTGCCAAAGGACGTGCCAAGCACGCCAATGCTGCTCTTTTTAGCACCCGCGCATGGATTTCTGCCAAACAACTTGTCGAGCATGCACATGCATCTTTTGGTAGACGCGGAAGTTCTTTTCTGCAAAACTACAAGTTATGCATGCACATGCTGCCTTTGGCAGAGCGCGCACATGGATTTCTGCCAAACGACGTGCTAAGCTCGCTGATGCTGCTTTTTTTAGCACCCGCACTTGGATTTGTGCCAAACCACTTGTTGAGCATGCACATGCATCTTTTGGTAGGCGCGGACGTTGTTTTCTGCAAAACCACATGTTATCCATGCACATGCTGCTTTTGGCAGAGCACGAGCGTGGATTTCTGCCAAACGACGTGCTAAGCACGCCGATGCTGCCCTTTTTAGCACCCACACATGGACTTGTGCCAAAACCACTTGTTGAGCATGCACATGCATCTTTTGGTAGACGCGGACGTTGTTTTCTGCAAAACCACAAGTTATGCATGCAATGCTGCTTTTGGCAGAGCGTGCACGTGGATTTCTGCCAAACGACGTGCTAAGCACGCCGATGCTGCTCTTTTTAGCACCCGCACATGGATTTGTGCCAAACCACTGGTTGAGCATGCACATGCATCTTTTGGTAGACGCGGCCATTGTATTCTGCAAAACCACAAGTTATGCATGCACATGCTGCTTTTGGCAGAGCGCGCACGTGGATTTCTGCCAAACGACTGCTAAGCACGCCGATGCTGCTCTTTTCAGCACCCGCACATGGATTTGTGCCAAACCACTGGTTGAGCATGCACATGCATCTTTTGGTAGACGCGGCCATTGTATTCTGCAAAACCACAAGTTATGCATCCACATGCTGCTTTTGGCAGAGCGCGCACGTGGATTTCTGCCAAACGACGTGCTAAGCACGCCGATGCTGCTCTTTTTAGCACCCGCACATGAATTTGTGCCAAACCACATGTTGAGCATACACATGCATCTTTTGGTAGACGCGGACGTTCTTTTCTGCAAAATAACAAGTTATGCATGCACATGCTGCTTTTGGCAGAGCGCGCACGTGGATTTCTGCCAAACGACTGCTAAGCACGCCGATGCTGCTCTTTTCAGCACCCGCACATGGATTTGTGCCAAACCGCTTGTTGAGCATGCACATGCCTCTTTTGGTAGACGCGGACGTTGTTTTCTGCAAAACCAAGAGTAATGCATCCACAGGCTGCTTTTTGCAAAGCGCGCACGTGGATTTCTGCAAAGGACGTGCTAAGCACGCCGATGCTGCTCTTTTTAGCACCCCCACATGGATTTGTGCCAAACCACTTGTTGAGCATGCACATGCATCTTTTGTTAGACGCGGACGTTCTTTTCTGCAAAACCACAAGTTATGCATGCACATGCTGCTTTTGGCAGAGCGCGCACGTGGATTTCTGCCAAACGACGTGCTAAGCACGCCGATGCTGCTCTTTTTAGCACCCGCACATGAATTTGTGCCAAACCACATGTTGAGCATGCACATGCATCTTTTGGTAGACGCGGACGTTCTTTTCTGCAAAACCACAAGTTATGCATGCACATGCTGCTTTTGGCAGAGCCCGCACGTGGATTTCTGCCAAAGGACGTGCCAAGCACGCCAATGCTGCTTTTTTTAGCACCCGCACTTGGATTTGTGCCAAACCACTTGTTGAGCATGCACATGCATCTTTTGGTAGATGCGGACGTTGTTTTCTGCAAAACCACAAGTTATGCATGCACATGCTGCTTTTGGCAGAGCGCGCACGTGGATTTTTGCCAAACGACGTGCTAAGCACGCCGATGCTGCTCTTTTTAGCACCCGCACATGGATTTGTCCCAAACCACTGGTTGAGCATGCACATGCCTCTTTTGGTAGACGCGGACGTTGTTTTCTGCAAAACCAAGAGTTATGCATCCACATGCTGCTTTTGGCAGAGCGCGCACGTGGATTTCTGCCAAACGACGTGCTAAGCACGCCGATGCTGCTCTTTTTAGCACCCGCACATAGATTTGTGGCAAACGGCTTGTTGAGCATGCACATGCATCTTTTGGTAGACGCGGACGTTGTTTTCTGCAAAACTACAAGTTATGCATGCACATGCTGCTTTTGGCAGAGCGCGCACGTGGATTTCTGACAAACGACATGCTAAGCACGCCGATGCTGCTCTTTTAAGCACCCGCACATGGATTTGTGCCAAACAACTTGTTGAGCATGCACATGCATCTTTTGGTAGACGCGGACGTTGTTTTCTGCAAAACTACAAGTTATGCATGCACATGCTGCTTTTGCCAGAGCGCACACGTGGATTTCTGCCAAACGACGTGCTAAGCACGCCCGTGCAGCTCTTTTTAGCACCCGCGCGTTTATTTCTGCCAAACCACTTGTTGAGCATGCACATGCATCTTTTGGTAGACGCGGTAGTTCTTTTCTGCAAAACCAAGAGTTATGCATCCACATGCTGCATTTCGCCGAGCGCGCACGTGGATTTCTGCCAAACGACGTGCTAAACACGCCGATGCTGCTCTTTTTAGCACCCGCACATGGATTTGTGCCAAACCACATGTTGAGCATGCACATGCATCTTTTGGTAGACGCGGACGTTCTTTTCTGCAAAACCACAAGTTATGCATGCACATGCTGCTTTTGGCGGAGCGCGCACGTGGATTTCTGCCAAAGGACGTGCCAAGCACGCCAATGCTGCTCTTTTTAGCACCCGCGCATGGATTTCTGCAAAACAACTTGTTGAGCATGCACATGCATCTTTTGGTAGACGCAGAAGTTGTTTTCTGCAAAACCACAAGTTATGCATGCGCATGCTGCTTTTGGCAGAGCGCGCACGATGATTTCTGCCAAACGACTGCTAAGCACGCCGATGCTGCTCTTTTCAGCACCCGCACATGGATTTGTGCCAAACCACTTGTTGAGCATGCACATGCCTCTTTTGGTAGACGCGGACGTTGTTTTCTGCAAAACCAAGAGTAATGCATCCACAGGCTGCTTTTTGCAAAGCGCGCACGTGGATTTCTGCAAAGGACGTGCTAAGCACGCCGATGCTGCTCTTTTTAGCACCCCCACATGGATTTGTGCCAAACCACTTGTTGAGCATGCACATGCATCTTTTGTTAGACGCGGACGTTCTTTTCTGCAAAACCACAAGTTATGCATGCACATGCTGCTTTTGGCAGAGCGCGCACGTGGATTTCTGCCAAACGACGTGCTAAGCACGCCGATGCTGCTCTTTTTAGCACCCGCACATGAATTTGTGCCAAATCACATGTTGAGCATGCACATGCATCTTTTGGTAGACGCGGACGTTCTTTTCTGCAAAACCACAAGTTATGCATGCACATGCTGCTTTTGGCAGAGCCCGCACGTGGATTTCTGCCAAAGGACGTGCCAAGCACGCCAATGCTGCTTTTTTTAGCACCCGCACTTGGATTTGTGCCAAACCACTTGTTGAGCATGCACATGCATCTTTTGGTAGATGCGGACGTTGTTTTCTGCAAAACCACAAGTTATGCATGCACATGCTGCTTTTCGCAGAGCGCGCACGTGGATTTTTGCCAAACGACGTGCTTAGCACGCCGATGCTGCTCTTTTTAGCACCCGCACATGGATTTGTCCCAAACCACTGGTTGAGCATGCACATGCCTCTTTTGGTAGACGCGGACGTTGTTTTCTGCAAAACCAAGAGTTATGCATCCACATGCTGCTTTTGGCAGAGCGCGCACGTGGATTTCTGCCAAACGACGTGCTAAGCACGCCGATGCTGCTCTTTTTAGCACCCGCACATAGATTTGTGGCAAACGGCTTGTTGAGCATGCACATGCATCTTTTGGTAGACGCGGACGTTGTTTTCTGCAAAACTACAAGTTATGCATGCACATGCTGCTTTTGGCAGAGCGCGCACGTGGATTTCTGACAAACGACATGCTAAGCACGCCGATGCTGCTCTTTTAAGCACCCGCACATGGATTTGTGCCAAACAACTTGTTGAGCATGCACATGCATCTTTTGGTAGACGCGGACGTTGTTTTCTGCAAAACTACAAGTTATGCATGCACATGCTGCTTTTGCCAGAGCGCACACGTGGATTTCTGCCAAACGACGTGCTAAGCACGCCCGTGCAGCTCTTTTTAGCACCCGCGCGTTTATTTCTGCCAAACCACTTGTTGAGCATGCACATGCATCTTTTGGTAGACGCGGTAGTTCTTTTCTGCAAAACCAAGAGTTATGCATCCACATGCTGCATTTCGCAGAGCGCGCACGTGGATTTCTGCCAAACGACGTGCTAAACACGCCGATGCTGCTCTTTTTAGCACCCGCACATGGATTTGTGCCAAACCACATGTTGAGCATGCACATGCATCTTTTGGTAGACGCGGACGTTCTTTTCTGCAAAACCACAAGTTATGCATGCACATGCTGCTTTTGGCGGAGCGCGCACGTGGATTTCTGCCAAAGGACGTGCCAAGCACGCCAATGCTGCTCTTTTTAGCACCCGCGCATGGATTTCTGCAAAACAACTTGTTGAGCATGCACATGCATCTTTTGGTAGACGCAGAAGTTGTTTTCTGCAAAACCACAAGTTATGCATGCGCATGCTGCTTTTGGCAGAGCGCGCACGATGATTTCTGCCAAACGACTGCTAAGCACGCCGATGCTGCTCTTTTCAGCACCCGCACATGGATTTGTGCCAAACCACTTGTTGAGCATGCACATGCCTCTTTTGGTAGACGCGGACGTTGTTTTCTGCAAAACCAAGAGTAATGCATCCACAGGCTGATTTTTGCAAAGCGCGTACGTGGATTTCTGCCAAAGGATGTGCTAAGCACGCCGATGCTGCTCTTTTTAGCACCCCCACATGGATTTGTTCCAAACCACTTGTTGAGCATGCACATGCATCTTTTGGTAGACGCGAACGTTCTTTTCTGCAAAACCACAAGTTATGCATGCACGTGCTGCTTTTGGCAGAGCACGCACGTGGATTTCTACCAAACGACGTGCCAAGCACGCCAGTGCTGCTCTTTTTGCACCCGCGCGTGGATTTCTGCCAAACAACTTGTTGAGCATGCACATGCCTCTTTTGGTAGACGCGGACGTTCTTTCTGCAAAACCAAGAGTTATGCATCCACATGCTGCTTTTGGCAGAGCGCGCACGTGGATTTCTGCCAAACGACGTGCTAAGCACGCCGATGCTGCTCTTTTTAGCACCCGCACATGAATTTGTGCCAAACCACATGTTGAGCATACACATGCATCTTTTGGTAGACGCGGACGTTCTTTTCTGCAAAATAACAAGTTATGCATGCACATGCTGCTTTTGGCAGAGCGCGCACGTGGATTTCTGCCAAACGACTGCTAAGCACGCCGATGCTGCTCTTTTCAGCACCCGCACATGGATTTGTGCCAAACCGCTTGTTGAGCATGCACATGCCTCTTTTGGTAGACGCGGACGTTGTTTTCTGCAAAACCAAGAGTAATGCATCCACAGGCTGCTTTTTGCAAAGCGCGCACGTGGATTTCTGCAAAGGACGTGCTAAGCACGCCGATGCTGCTCTTTTTAGCACCCCCACATGGATTTGTGCCAAACCACTTGTTGAGCATGCACATGCATCTTTTGTTAGACGCGGACGTTCTTTTCTGCAAAACCACAAGTTATGCATGCACATGCTGCTTTTGGCAGAGCGCGCACGTGGATTTCTGCCAAACGACGTGCTAAGCACGCCGATGCTGCTCTTTTTAGCACCCGCACATGAATTTGTGCAAAACCACATGTTGAGCATGCACATGCATCTTTTGGTAGACGCGGACGTTCTTTTCTGCAAAACCACAAGTTATGCATGCACATGCTGCTTTTGGCAGAGCCCGCACGTGGATTTCTGCCAAAGGACGTGCCAAGCACGCCAATGCTGCTTTTTTTAGCACCCGCACTTGGATTTGTGCCAAACCACTTGTTGAGCATGCACATGCATCTTTTGGTAGATGCGGACGTTGTTTTCTGCAAAACCACAAGTTATGCATGCACATGCTGCTTTTGGCAGAGCGCGCACGTGGATTTTTGCCAAACGACGTGCTAAGCACGCCGATGCTGCTCTTTTTAGCACCCGCACATGGATTTGTCCCAAACCACTGGTTGAGCATGCACATGCCTCTTTTGGTAGACGCGGACGTTGTTTTCTGCAAAACCAAGAGTTATGCATCCACATGCTGCTTTTGGCAGAGCGCGCATGTGGATTTCTGCCAAACGACGTGCTAAGCACGCCGATGCTGCTCTTTTTAGCACCCGCACATAGATTTGTGGCAAACGGCTTGTTGAGCATGCACATGCATCTTTTGGTAGACGCGGACGTTGTTTTCTGCAAAACTACAAGTTATGCATGCACATGCTGCTTTTGGCAGAGCGCGCACGTGGATTTCTGACAAACGACATGCTAAGCACGCCGATGCTGCTCTTTTAAGCACCCGCACATGGATTTGTGCCAAACAACTTGTTGAGCATGCACATGCATCTTTTGGTAGACGCGGACGTTGTTTTCTGCAAAACTACAAGTTATGCATGCACATGCTGCTTTTGCCAGAGCGCACACGTGGATTTCTGCCAAACGACGTGCTAAGCACGCCCGTGCAGCTCTTTCTAGCACCCGCGCGTTTATTTCTGCCAAACCACTTGTTGAGCATGCACATGCATCTTTTGGTAGACGCGGTAGTTCTTTTCTGCAAAACCAAGAGTTATGCATCCACATGCTGCATTTCGCAGAGCGCGCACGTGGATTTCTGCCAAACGACGTGCTAAACACGCCGATGCTGCTCTTTTTAGCACCCGCACATGGATTTGTGCCAAACCACATGTTGAGCATGCACATGCATCTTTTGGTAGACGCGGACGTTGTTTTCTGCAAAACCACAAGTTATGCATGCACATGCTGCTTTTGGCAGAGCGCGCACGTGGATTTCTGCCAAACGACGTGCTTAGCACGCCGATGCTGCTCTTTTTAGCACCCGCACATGAATTTGTGCCAAACCACATGTTGAGCATGCACATGCATCTTTTGGTAGACGCGGACGTTCTTTTCTGCAAAACCACAAGTTATGCATGCACATGCTGCTTTTGGCAGAGCGCGCACGTGGATTTCTGCCAAACGACGTGCTAAGCACGCCGATGCTGCTCTTTTTAGCACCCGCACATGAATTTGTGCCAAACCACATGTTGAGCATGCACATGCATCTTTTGGTAGACGCGGACGTTCTTTTCTGCAAAACCACAAGTTATGCATGCACATGCTGCTTTTGGCAGAGCCCGCACGTGGATTTCTGCCAAAGGACGTGCCAAGCACGCCAATGCTGCTTTTTTTAGCACCCGCACTTGGATTTGTGCCAAACCACTTGTTGAGCATGCACATGCATCTTTTGGTAGATGCGGACGTTGTTTTCTGCAAAACCACAAGTTATGCATGCACATGCTGCTTTTGGCAGAGCGCGCACGTGGCTTTTTGCCAAACGACGTGCTAAGCACGCCGATGCTGCTCTTTTTAGCACCCGCACATGGATTTGTCCCAAACCACTGGTTGAGCATGCACATGCCTCTTTTGGTAGACGCGGACGTTGTTTTCTGCAAAACCAAGAGTTATGCATCCACATGCTGCTTTTGGCAGAGCGCGCACGTGGATTTCTGCCAAACGACGTGCTAAGCACGCCGATGCTGCTCTTTTTAGCACCCGCACATAGATTTGTGGCAAACGGCTTGTTGAGCATGCACATGCATCTTTTGGTAGACGCGGACGTTGTTTTCTGCAAAACTACAAGTTATGCATGCACATGCTGCTTTTGGCAGAGCGCGCACGTGGATTTCTGACAAACGACATGCTAAGCACGCCGATGCTGCTCTTTTAAGCACCCGCACATGGATTTGTGCCAAACAACTTGTTGAGCATGCACATGCATCTTTTGGTAGACGCGGACGTTGTTTTCTGCAAAACTACAAGTTATGCATGCACATTCTGCTTTTGCCAGAGCGCACACGTGGATTTCTGCCAAACGACGTGCTAAGCACGCCCGTGCAGCTCTTTTTAGCACCCGCGCGTTTATTTCTGCCAAACCACTTGTTGAGCATGCACATGCATCTTTTGGTAGACGCGGTAGTTCTTTTCTGCAAAACCAAGAGTTATGCATCCACATGCTGCATTTCGCAGAGCGCGCACGTGGATTTCTGCCAAACGACGTGCTAAACACGCCGATGCTGCTCTTTTTAGCACCCGCACATGGATTTGTGCCAAACCACATGTTGAGCATGGACATGCATCTTTTGGTAGACGCGGACGTTCTTTTCTGCAAAACCACAAGTTATGCATGCACATGCTGCTTTTGGCGGAGCGCGCACGTGGATTTCTGCCAAAGGACGTGCCAAGCACGCCAATGCTGCTCTTTTTAGCACCCGCGCATGGATTTCTGCCAAACAACTTGTTGAGCATGCACATGCATCTTTTGGTAGACGCGGAAGTTCTTTTCTGCAAAACTACAAGTTATGCATGCACATGCTGCCTTTGGCAGAGCGCGCACGTGGATTTCTGCCAAACGACGTGCTAAGCTCGCCGATGCTGCTCTTTTTAGCACCCGCACTTGGATTTGTGCCAAACCACTTGTTGAGCATGCACATGCATCTTTTGGTAGACGCGGACGTTGTTTTCTGCAAAACCACAACTTATGCATGCACATGCTGCTTTTGGCAGAGCGCGCACGTGGATTTTTGCCAAACGACGTGCTAAGCAGGCCGATGCTGCTCTTTTTAGCACCCGCACATGGATTTGTCCCAAACCACTGGTTGAGCATGCACATGCCTCTTTTGGTAGACGCGGACGTTGTTTTCTGCAAAACCAAGAGTTATGCATCCACATGCTGCTTTTGGCAGAGCGCGCACGTGGATTTCTGCCAAACGACGTGCTAAGCACGCCAATGCTGCTCTTTTTAGCACCCGCACATGGATTTGTGGCAAACGACTTCTTGAGCATGCACATGCATCTTTTGGTAGACGCGGACGTTGTTTTCTGCAAAACTACAAGTTATGCATGCACATGCTGCTTTTGGCAGAGCGCGCGCGTGGATTTCTGACAAACGACATGCTAAGCACGCCGTTGCTGCTCTTTTAAGCACCCGCACATGGATTTGTGCCAAACAACTTGTTGAGCATGCACATGCATCTTTTGGTAGACGCGGACGTTCTTTTCTGCAAAACCACAAGTTATACATGCACATGCTGCTTTTGGCAGAGCGCGCACGTGGATTTCTACCAAAGGACGTGCCAAGCACGCCAATGCTGCTATTTTTAGCACCCGCGCATGGATTTCTGCCAAACAACTTGTTGAGCATGCACATGCATCTTTTGGTAGACGCGGAAGTTCTTTTCTGCAAAACTACAAGTTATGCATGCATATGCTGCCTTTGGCAGAGCGCGCACGTGGATTTCTGCAAAACGACGTGCTAAGCTCGCCGATGCTGCTCTTTTTAGCACCCGCACTTGGATTTGTGCCAAACCACTTGTTGAGCATGCACATGCATATTTTGGTTGACGCGGACGTTGTTTTCTGCAAAACCTCAAGTTATGCATGCACATGCTGCTTTTGGCAGAGCGCGAGCGTGGATTTCTGCCAAAGGACGTGCCAAGCACGCCAATGCTGCTCTTTTTAGCACCCGCGCATGGATTTCTGCCAAACAACTTGTCGAGCATGCACATGCATCTTTTGGTAGACGCGGAAGTTCTTTTCTGCAAAACTACAAGTTATGCATGCACATGCTGCCTTTGGCAGAGCGCGCACATGGATTTCTGCCAAACGACGTGCTAAGCTCGCTGATGCTGCTTTTTTTAGCACCCGCACTTGGATTTGTGCCAAACCACTTGTTGAGCATGCACATGCATCTTTTGGTAGGCGCGGACGTTGTTTTCTGCAAAACCACATGTTATCCATGCACATGCTGCTTTTGGCAGAGCACGAGCGTGGATTTCTGCCAAACGACGTGCTAAGCACGCCGATGCTGCCCTTTTTAGCACCCACACATGGACTTGTGCCAAAACCACTTCTTGAGCATGCACATGCATCTTTTGGTAGACGCGGACGTTGTTTTCTGCAAAACCACAAGTTATGCATGCAATGCTGCTTTTGGCAGAGCGTGCACGTGGATTTCTGCCAAACGACGTGCTAAGCACGCCGATGCTGCTCTTCTTAGCACCCGCACATGGATTTGTGCCAAACCACTGGTTGAGCATGCACATGCATCTTTTGGTAGACGCGGCCATTGTATTCTGCAAAACCACAAGTTATGCATGCACATGCTGCTTTTGGCAGAGCGCGCACGTGGATTTCTGCCAAACGACTGCTAAGCACGCCGATGCTGCTCTTTTCAGCACCCGCACATGGATTTGTGCCAAACCACTTGTTGAGCATGCACATGCCTCTTTTGGTAGACGCGGACGTTGTTTTCTGCAAAACCAAGAGTAATGCATCCACAGGCTGCTTTTTGCAGAGCGCGCACGTGGATTTCTACCAAAGGACGTGCCAAGCACGCCAGTGCTGCTCTTCTTGCACCCGCGCGTGGATTTCTGCCAAACAACTTGTTGAGCATGCACATGCATCTTTTGGTAGACGCGGTAGTTCTTTTCTGCAAAACTACAAGTTATGCATGCACATGCTGCCTTTGGCAGAGCGCGCACGTGGATTTCTGCAAAACGACGTGCTAAGCTCGCCGATGCAGCTCTTTTTAGCACCCGCACCTGGATATGTGCCAAACCACTTGTTGAGCATGCACATGCATATTTTGGTTGACGCGGACGTTGTTTTCTGCAAAAGCACAAGTTATGCATGCACATGCTGCTTTTGGCAGAGCGCTAGCGTGGATTTCTGCCAAACGACGTGCTAAGCACGCCGATGCTGCTCTTTTTAGCACGCGCACATTGATTTGTGCCAAAACCACTTGTTGTGCATGCAGATGCATCTTTTGGTAGACGCGGACGTTGTTTTCTGCAAAACCACAACTTATGCATGCACATGCTGCTTTTGGCAGAGTACGCACGTGGATTTCTGCCAAACGACGTGCTAAGCACGCCGATGCTGCTCTTTTTAGCACCGGCACATGGATTTGTGCCAAACCACTGGTTGAGCATGCACATGCCTCTTTTGGTAGACGCGGACGTTGTTTTCTGCAAAACCAAGAGTTATGCATCCACATGCTGCTTTTGGCAGAGCGCGCACGTGGATTTCTGCCAAACGACGTGCTAAGCACGCCGATGCTGCTCTTTTTAGCACCCGCACATGAATTTGTGCCAAACCACATGTTGAGCATGCACATGCATCTTTTGGTAGACGCGGACGTTCTTTTCTGCAAAACCACAAGTTATGCATGCACATGCTGCTTTTGGCAGAGCGCGCACGTGGATTTCTGCCAAAGGACGTGCCAAGCACGCCAATGCTGCTCTGTTTAGCACCCGCACTTGGATTTGTGCCAAACCACTTGTTGAGCATGCACATGCATCTTTTGGTAGATGCGGACGTTGTTTTCTGCAAAACCACAAGTTATGCATGCACATGCTGCTTTTGGCAGAGCGCGCACGTGGATTTTTGCCAAACGACGTGCTAAGCACGCCGATGCTGCTCTTTTTAGCACCCGCACATGGATTTGTCCCAAACCACTGGTTGAGCATGCACATGCCTCTTTTGGTAGACGCGGACGTTGCTTTCTGCAAAACCAAGAGTTATGCATCCACATGCTGCTTTTGGCAGAGCGCGCACGTGGATTTCTGCCAAACGACGTGCTAAGCACGCCGATGCTGCTCTTTTTAGCACCCGCACATAGATTTGTGGCAAACGACTTGTTGAGCATGCACATGCATCTTTTGGTAGACGCGGACGTTATTTTCTGCAAAACTACAAGTTATGCATGCACATGCTGCTTTTGGCAGAGCGCGCACGTGGATTTCTGACAAACGACATGCTAAGCACGCCGATGCTGCTCTTTTAAGCACCCGCACATGGATTTGTGCCAAACAACTTGTTGAGCATGCACATGCATCTTTTGGTAGACGCGGACGTTGTTTTCTGCAAAACTACAAGTTATGCATGCACATGCTGCTTTTCCCAGAGCGCACACGTGGATTTCTGCCAAACGACGTGCTAAGCACGCCCGTGCTGCTCTTTTTAGCACCCGCACATGGATTTGTCCCAAACCACTGGTTGAGCATGCACATGCCTCTTTTGGTAGACGCGGACGTTGCTTTCTGCAAAACCAAGAGTTATGCATCCACATGCTGCTTTTGGCAGAGCGCGCACGTGGATTTCTGCCAAACGACGTGCTAAGCACGCCGATGCTGCTCTTTTTAGCACCCGCACATAGATTTGTGGCAAACGACTTGTTGAGCATGCACATGCATCTTTTGGTAGACGCGGACGTTCTTTTCTGCAAAACTACAAGTTATGCATGCACATGCTGCTTTTGGCAGAGCGCGCACGTGGATTTCTGACAAACGACATGCTAAGCACGCCGATGCTGCTCTTTTAAGCACCCGCACATGGATTTGTGCCAAACAACTTGTTGAGCATGCACATGCATCTTTTGGTAGACGCGGACGTTGTTTTCTGCAAAACTACAAGTTATGCATGCACATGCTGCTTTTCCCAGAGCGCACACGTGGATTTCTGCCAAACGACGTGCTAAGCACGCCCGTGCTGCTCTTTTTAGCACCCGCGCGTTTATTTCTGCCAAACCACTTGTTGAGCATGCACATGCATCTTTTGGTAGACGCGGTAGTTCTTTTCTGCAAAACCAAGAGTTATGCATCCACATGCTGCATTTCGCAGAGCGCGCACGTGGATTTCTGAAAAAGGACGTGCTAAACACGCCGATGCTGCTCTTTTTAGCACCCGCACATGGATTTGTGCCAAACCACATGTTGAGCATGCACATGCATCTTTTGGTAGACGCGGACGTTGCTTTCTGCAAAACCAAGAGTTATGCATGCACATGCTGCTTTTGGCGGAGCGCGCACGTGGATTTCTGCCAAAGGACGTGCCAAGCACGCCAATGCTGCTCTTTTTAGCACCCGCGCATGGATTTCTGCCAAACAACTTGTTGAGCATGCACATGCATCTTTTGGTAGACGCGGAAGTTCTTTTCTGCAAAACTACAAGTTATGCATGCACATGCTGCCTTTGGCAGAGCGCGCACGTGGATTTCTGCCAAACGACGTGCTAAGCTCGCCGATGCTGCTCTTTTTAGCACCCGCACTTGGATTTGTGCCAAACCACTTGTTGAGCATGCACATGCATCTTTTGGTAGACGCGGACGTTGTTTTCTGCAAAACCACAACTTATGCATGCACATGCTGCTTTTGGCAGAGCGCGCACGTGGATTTTTGCCAAACGACGTGCTAAGCACGCCGATGCTGCTCTTTTTAGCACCCGCACATGGATTTGTGCCAAACCACTGGTTGAGCATGCACATGCCTCTTTTGGTAGACGCGGACGTTGTTTTCTGTAAAACCAAGAGTTATGCATCCACATGCTGCTTTTGGCAGAGCGCGCACCTGGATTTCTGCCAAACGACGTGCTAAGCACGCCGATGCTGCTCTTTTTAGCACCCGCACATAGATTTGTGCCAAACCACTTGTTGAGCATGCACATGCATCTTTTGGTAGACGCGGACGTTCTTTTCTGCAAAACCACGAGTTATGGATGCACATGCTGCTTTTGGCAGAGCGCACACGTGGATTTCTGACAAACGACATGCTAAGCACGCCGATGCTGCTCTTTTAAGCACCCGCACATGGATTTGTGCCAAACAACTTGTTGAGCATGCACATGCATCTTTTGGTAGACGCGGACGTTGTTTTCTGCAAAACTACAAGTTATGCATGCACATGCTGCTTTTCCCAGAGCGCACACGTGGATTTCTGCCAAACGACGTGCTAAGCACGCCCGTGCTGCTCTTTTTAGCACCCGCGCGTTTATTTCTGCCAAACCACTTGTTGAGCATGCACATGCATCTTTTGGTAGACGCGGTAGTTCTTTTCTGCAAAACCAAGAGTTATGCATCCACATGCTGCATTTCGCAGAGCGCGCACGTGGATTTCTGCCAAACGACGTGCTAAACACGCCGATGCTGCTCTTTTTAGCACCCGCACATGGATTTGTGCCAAACCACATGTTGAGCATGCACATGCATCTTTTGGTAGACGCGGACGTTCTTTTCTGCAAAACCACAAGTTATGCATGCACATGCTGCTTTTGGCGGAGCGCGCACGTGGATTTCTGCCAAAGGACGTGCCAAGCACGCCAATGCTGCTCTTTTTAGCACCCGCGCATGGATTTCTGCCAAACAACTTGTTGAGCATGCACATGCATCTTTTGGTAGACGCGGAAGTTCTTTTCTGCAAAACTACAAGTTATGCATGCACATGCTGCCTTTGGCAGAGCGCGCACGTGGATTTCTGCCAAACGACGTGCTAAGCTCGCCGATGCTGCTCTTTTTAGCACCCGCACTTGGATTTGTGCCAAACCACTTGTTGAGCATGCACATGCATCTTTTGGTAGACGCGGACGTTGTTTTCTGCAAAACCACAACTTATGCATGCACATGCTGCTTTTGGCAGAGCGCGCACGTGGATTTTTGCCAAACGACGTGCTAAGCACGCCGATGCTGCTCTTTTTAGCACCCGCACATGGATTTGTGCCAAACCACTGGTTGAGCATGCACATGCCTCTTTTGGTAGACGCGGACGTTGTTTTCTGTAAAACCAAGAGTTATGCATCCACATGCTGCTTTTGGCAGAGCGCGCACCTGGATTTCTGCCAAACGACGTGCTAAGCACGCCGATGCTGCTCTTTTTAGCACCCGCACATAGATTTGTGCCAAACCACTTGTTGAGCATGCACATGCATCTTTTGGTAGACGCGGACGTTCTTTTCTGCAAAACCACGAGTTATGGATGCACATGCTGCCTTTGGCAGAGCGCGCACGTGGATTTCTGCAAAACGACGTGCTAAGCTCGCCGATGCTGCTCTTTTTAGCACCCGCACTTGGATTTGTGCCAAACCACTTGTTGAGCATGCACATGCATATTTTGGTTGACGCGGACGTTGTTTTCTGCAAAACCTCAAGTTATGCATGCACATGCTGCTTTTGGCAGAGCGCGAGCGTGGATTTCTGCCAAAGGACGTGCCAAGCACGCCAATGCTGCTCTTTTTAGCACCCGCGCATGGATTTCTGCCAAACAACTTGTCGAGCATGCACATGCATCTTTTGGTAGACGCGGAAGTTCTTTTCTGCAAAACTACAAGTTATGCATGCACATGCTGCCTTTGGCAGAGCGCGCACATGGATTTCTGCCAAACGACGTGCTAAGCTCGCTGATGCTGCTTTTTTTAGCACCCGCACTTGGATTTGTGCC
This sequence comes from Dermacentor variabilis, assembly GCF_050947875.1. Lineage (NCBI taxonomy): Eukaryota > Metazoa > Arthropoda > Arachnida > Ixodida > Ixodidae > Dermacentor > Dermacentor variabilis. The sequence continues at coordinate 440,265 of NW_027460478.1, forward strand.
AAACCACTTGTTGAGCATGCACATGCATCTTTTGGTAGGCGCGGACGTTGTTTTCTGCAAAACCACATGTTATCCATGCACATGCTGCTTTTGGCAGAGCACGAGCGTGGATTTCTGCCAAACGACGTGCTAAGCACGCCGATGCTGCCCTTTTTAGCACCCACACATGGACTTGTGCCAAAACCACTTCTTGAGCATGCACATGCATCTTTTGGTAGACGCGGACGTTGTTTTCTGCAAAACCACAAGTTATGCATGCAATGCTGCTTTTGGCAGAGCGTGCACGTGGATTTCTGCCAAACGACGTGCTAAGCACGCCGATGCTGCTCTTTTTAGCACCCGCACATGGATTTGTGCCAAACCACTGGTTGAGCATGCACATGCATCTTTTGGTAGACGCGGCCATTGTATTCTGCAAAACCACAAGTTATGCATGCACATGCTGCTTTTGGCAGAGCGCGCACGTGGATTTCTGCCAAACGACTGCTAAGCACGCCGATGCTGCTCTTTTCAGCACCCGCACATGGATTTGTGCCAAACCACTTGTTGAGCATGCACATGCCTCTTTTGGTAGACGCGGACGTTGTTTTCTGCAAAACCAAGAGTAATGCATCCACAGGCTGCTTTTTGCAGAGCGCGCACGTGGATTTCTACCAAAGGACGTGCCAAGCACGCCAGTGCTGCTCTTCTTGCACCCGCGCGTGGATTTCTGCCAAACAACTTGTTGAGCATGCACATGCATCTTTTGGTAGACGCGGTAGTTCTTTTCTGCAAAACTACAAGTTATGCATGCACATGCTGCCTTTGGCAGAGCGCGCACGTGGATTTCTGCAAAACGACGTGCTAAGCTCGCCGATGCAGCTCTTTTTAGCACCCGCACCTGGATATGTGCCAAACCACTTGTTGAGCATGCACATGCATATTTTGGTTGACGCGGACGTTGTTTTCTGCAAAAGCACAAGTTATGCATGCACATGCTGCTTTTGGCAGAGCGCTAGCGTGGATTTCTGCCAAACGACGTGCTAAGCACGCCGATGCTGCTCTTTTTAGCACGCGCACATTGATTTGTGCCAAAACCACTTGTTGTGCATGCAGATGCATCTTTTGGTAGACGCGGACGTTGTTTTCTGCAAAACCACAACTTATGCATGCACATGCTGCTTTTGGCAGAGTACGCACGTGGATTTCTGCCAAACGACGTGCTAAGCACGCCGATGCTGCTCTTTTTAGCACCGGCACATGGATTTGTGCCAAACCACTGGTTGAGCATGCACATGCCTCTTTTGGTAGACGCGGACGTTGTTTTCTGCAAAACCAAGAGTTATGCATCCACATGCTGCTTTTGGCAGAGCGCGCACGTGGATTTCTGCCAAACGACGTGCTAAGCACGCCGATGCTGCTCTTTTTAGCACCCGCACATGAATTTGTGCCAAACCACATGTTGAGCATGCACATGCATCTTTTGGTAGACGCGGACGTTCTTTTCTGCAAAACCACAAGTTATGCATGCACATGCTGCTTTTGGCAGAGCGCGCACGTGGATTTCTGCCAAAGGACGTGCCAAGCACGCCAATGCTGCTCTGTTTAGCACCCGCACTTGGATTTGTGCCAAACCACTTGTTGAGCATGCACATGCATCTTTTGGTAGATGCGGACGTTGTTTTCTGCAAAACCACAAGTTATGCATGCACATGCTGCTTTTGGCAGAGCGCGCACGTGGATTTTTGCCAAACGACGTGCTAAGCACGCCGATGCTGCTCTTTTTAGCACCCGCACATGGATTTGTCCCAAACCACTGGTTGAGCATGCACATGCCTCTTTTGGTAGACGCGGACGTTGCTTTCTGCAAAACCAAGAGTTATGCATCCACATGCTGCTTTTGGCAGAGCGCGCACGTGGATTTCTGCCAAACGACGTGCTAAGCACGCCGATGCTGCTCTTTTTAGCACCCGCACATAGATTTGTGGCAAACGACTTGTTGAGCATGCACATGCATCTTTTGGTAGACGCGGACGTTATTTTCTGCAAAACTACAAGTTATGCATGCACATGCTGCTTTTGGCAGAGCGCGCACGTGGATTTCTGACAAACGACATGCTAAGCACGCCGATGCTGCTCTTTTAAGCACCCGCACATGGATTTGTGCCAAACAACTTGTTGAGCATGCACATGCATCTTTTGGTAGACGCGGACGTTGTTTTCTGCAAAACTACAAGTTATGCATGCACATGCTGCTTTTCCCAGAGCGCACACGTGGATTTCTGCCAAACGACGTGCTAAGCACGCCCGTGCTGCTCTTTTTAGCACCCGCACATGGATTTGTCCCAAACCACTGGTTGAGCATGCACATGCCTCTTTTGGTAGACGCGGACGTTGCTTTCTGCAAAACCAAGAGTTATGCATCCACATGCTGCTTTTGGCAGAGCGCGCACGTGGATTTCTGCCAAACGACGTGCTAAGCACGCCGATGCTGCTCTTTTTAGCACCCGCACATAGATTTGTGGCAAACGACTTGTTGAGCATGCACATGCATCTTTTGGTAGACGCGGACGTTCTTTTCTGCAAAACTACAAGTTATGCATGCACATGCTGCTTTTGGCAGAGCGCGCACGTGGATTTCTGACAAACGACATGCTAAGCACGCCGATGCTGCTCTTTTAAGCACCCGCACATGGATTTGTGCCAAACAACTTGTTGAGCATGCACATGCATCTTTTGGTAGACGCGGACGTTGTTTTCTGCAAAACTACAAGTTATGCATGCACATGCTGCTTTTCCCAGAGCGCACACGTGGATTTCTGCCAAACGACGTGCTAAGCACGCCCGTGCTGCTCTTTTTAGCACCCGCGCGTTTATTTCTGCCAAACCACTTGTTGAGCATGCACATGCATCTTTTGGTAGACGCGGTAGTTCTTTTCTGCAAAACCAAGAGTTATGCATCCACATGCTGCATTTCGCAGAGCGCGCACGTGGATTTCTGAAAAAGGACGTGCTAAACACGCCGATGCTGCTCTTTTTAGCACCCGCACATGGATTTGTGCCAAACCACATGTTGAGCATGCACATGCATCTTTTGGTAGACGCGGACGTTGCTTTCTGCAAAACCAAGAGTTATGCATGCACATGCTGCTTTTGGCGGAGCGCGCACGTGGATTTCTGCCAAAGGACGTGCCAAGCACGCCAATGCTGCTCTTTTTAGCACCCGCGCATGGATTTCTGCCAAACAACTTGTTGAGCATGCACATGCATCTTTTGGTAGACGCGGAAGTTCTTTTCTGCAAAACTACAAGTTATGCATGCACATGCTGCCTTTGGCAGAGCGCGCACGTGGATTTCTGCCAAACGACGTGCTAAGCTCGCCGATGCTGCTCTTTTTAGCACCCGCACTTGGATTTGTGCCAAACCACTTGTTGAGCATGCACATGCATCTTTTGGTAGACGCGGACGTTGTTTTCTGCAAAACCACAACTTATGCATGCACATGCTGCTTTTGGCAGAGCGCGCACGTGGATTTTTGCCAAACGACGTGCTAAGCACGCCGATGCTGCTCTTTTTAGCACCCGCACATGGATTTGTGCCAAACCACTGGTTGAGCATGCACATGCCTCTTTTGGTAGACGCGGACGTTGTTTTCTGTAAAACCAAGAGTTATGCATCCACATGCTGCTTTTGGCAGAGCGCGCACCTGGATTTCTGCCAAACGACGTGCTAAGCACGCCGATGCTGCTCTTTTTAGCACCCGCACATAGATTTGTGCCAAACCACTTGTTGAGCATGCACATGCATCTTTTGGTAGACGCGGACGTTCTTTTCTGCAAAACCACGAGTTATGGATGCACATGCTGCTTTTGGCAGAGCGCACACGTGGATTTCTGACAAACGACATGCTAAGCACGCCGATGCTGCTCTTTTAAGCACCCGCACATGGATTTGTGCCAAACAACTTGTTGAGCATGCACATGCATCTTTTGGTAGACGCGGACGTTGTTTTCTGCAAAACTACAAGTTATGCATGCACATGCTGCTTTTCCCAGAGCGCACACGTGGATTTCTGCCAAACGACGTGCTAAGCACGCCCGTGCTGCTCTTTTTAGCACCCGCGCGTTTATTTCTGCCAAACCACTTGTTGAGCATGCACATGCATCTTTTGGTAGACGCGGTAGTTCTTTTCTGCAAAACCAAGAGTTATGCATCCACATGCTGCATTTCGCAGAGCGCGCACGTGGATTTCTGCCAAACGACGTGCTAAACACGCCGATGCTGCTCTTTTTAGCACCCGCACATGGATTTGTGCCAAACCACATGTTGAGCATGCACATGCATCTTTTGGTAGACGCGGACGTTCTTTTCTGCAAAACCACAAGTTATGCATGCACATGCTGCTTTTGGCGGAGCGCGCACGTGGATTTCTGCCAAAGGACGTGCCAAGCACGCCAATGCTGCTCTTTTTAGCACCCGCGCATGGATTTCTGCCAAACAACTTGTTGAGCATGCACATGCATCTTTTGGTAGACGCGGAAGTTCTTTTCTGCAAAACTACAAGTTATGCATGCACATGCTGCCTTTGGCAGAGCGCGCACGTGGATTTCTGCCAAACGACGTGCTAAGCTCGCCGATGCTGCTCTTTTTAGCACCCGCACTTGGATTTGTGCCAAACCACTTGTTGAGCATGCACATGCATCTTTTGGTAGACGCGGACGTTGTTTTCTGCAAAACCACAACTTATGCATGCACATGCTGCTTTTGGCAGAGCGCGCACGTGGATTTTTGCCAAACGACGTGCTAAGCACGCCGATGCTGCTCTTTTTAGCACCCGCACATGGATTTGTGCCAAACCACTGGTTGAGCATGCACATGCCTCTTTTGGTAGACGCGGACGTTGTTTTCTGTAAAACCAAGAGTTATGCATCCACATGCTGCTTTTGGCAGAGCGCGCACCTGGATTTCTGCCAAACGACGTGCTAAGCACGCCGATGCTGCTCTTTTTAGCACCCGCACATAGATTTGTGCCAAACCACTTGTTGAGCATGCACATGCATCTTTTGGTAGACGCGGACGTTCTTTTCTGCAAAACCACGAGTTATGGATGCACATGCTGCTTTTGACAGAGCGCACACGTGGATTTCTGCCAAATGACGTGCTAAGTACGCCCGTGCTGCTCTTTTTAGCACCCGCGCGTTTATTTCTACCAAACCACTTGTTGAGCATGCACATGCATCTTTAGGTAGAGGCGGAAGTTCTTTTCTGCAAAACTACAAGTTATGCATGCATATGCTGCCTTTGGCAGAGCGCGCACGTGGATTTCTGCAAAACGGCGTAATAAGCTCGCCGATGCTGCTCTTTTTAGCACCCGCACTTGGATTTGTGCCAAACCACTGGTTGAGCATGCACATGCCTCTTTTGGTAGACGCGGACGTTGTTTTCTGTAAAACCAAGAGTTATGCATCCACATGCTGCTTTTGGCAGAGCGCGCACCTGGATTTCTGCCAAACGACGTGCTAAGCACGCCGATGCTGCTCTTTTTAGCACCCGCACATGGATTTGTGCCAAACCACTTGTTGAGCATGCACATGCATCTTTTGGTAGACGCGGACGTTCTTTTCTGCAAAACCAAGAGTCATGCATCCACATGCTGCTTTTGGCAGAGCGCGCACGTGGATTTCTGCCAAACGACGTGCTAAGCACGCCGATGCTGCTCTTTTTAGCACCCCACATGGATTTGTGCCAAACCACTTGTTGAGCATGCACATGCATCTTTTGGTAGACGCGGACGTTCTTTTCTGCAAAACCACAAGTTATACATGCACATGCTGCTTTTGGCAGAGCGCGCACGTGGATTTCTACCAAAGGACGTGCCAAGCACGCCAATGCTGCTCTTTTTAGCACCCGCGCATGGATTTCTGCCAAACAACTTGTCGAGCATGCACATGCATCTTTTGGTAGACGCGGAAGTTCTTTTCTGCAAAACTACAACTTATGCATGCACATGCTGCCTTTGGCAGAGCGCGCACATGGATTTCTGCCAAACGACGTGCTAAGCTCGCCGATGCTGCTTTTTTTAGCACCCGCACTTGGATTTGTGCCAAACCACTTGTTGAGCATGCACATGCATCTTTTGGTAGGCGCGGACGTTGTTTTCTGCAAAACCACAAGTTATCCATGCACATGCTGCTTTTGGCAGAGCACGAGCGTGCATTTCTGCCAAACGACGTGCTAAGCACGCCGATGCTGCTCTTTTTAGCACCCACACATGGATTTGTGCCAAAACCACTTGTTGAGCATGCACATGCATCTTTTGGTAGACGCGGACGTTGTTTTCTGCAAAACCACAAGTTATGCATGCACATGCTGCTTTTGGCAGAGCGCGCACGTGGATTTCTGCCAAACGACGTGCTAAGCTCGCCGATGCTGCTCTTTTTAGCACCCGCACTTGGATTTGTGCCAAACCACTTGTTGAGCATGCACATGCATCTTTTGGTAGACGCGGACGTTGTTTTCTGCAAAACCACAAGTTATGCATGCACATGCTGCTTTTGGCAGAGCGCGCACGTGGATTTCTGCCAAAGGACGTGCTAAGCACGCCAATGCTGCTCTTTTTAGCACCCGCGCATGTATTTCTGCCAAACAACTTGTTGAGCATGCACATGCATCTTTTGGTAGACGCGGAAGTTCTTTTCCGCAAAACTACAAGTTATGCATGCACATGCTGCTTTTGGCAGAGCGTGCACGTGGATTTCTGCCAAACGACGTGCTAAGCACGCCGACGCTGCTCTTTTTAGCACCCGCACTTGGATTTGTGCCAAACCACTTGTTGAGCATGCACATGCATATTTTGGTTGACGCGGACGTTGTTTTCTGCAAAACCACAAGTTATGCATGCACATGCTGCTTTTGGCAGAGCGCGAGACTGGATTTCTGCCAAACGACGTGCTAAGCACGCCGATGCTGCTCTTTTTAGCACCCGCACATGGATTTGTGCCAAAACCACTTGTTGTGCATGCAGATGCATCTTTTGGTAGACGCGGACGTTGTTTTCTGCAAAACCACAAGTTATGCATGCACATGCTGCTTTTGGCAGAGCGCGCACGTGGATTTCTGCCAAAGGACGTGCTAAGCACGCCAATGCTGCTCTTTTTAGCACCCGCGCATGTATTTCTGCCAAACAACTTGTTGAGCATGCACATGCATCTTTTGGTAGACGCGGAAGTTCTTTTCCGCAAAACTACAAGTTATGCATGCACATGCTGCTTTTGGCAGAGCGTGCACGTGGATTTCTGCCAAACGACGTGCTAAGCACGCCGATGCTGCTCTTTTTAGCACCCGCACATGGATTTGTGCCAAACCACTGGTTGAGCATGCACATGCCTCTTTTGGTAGACGCGGACGTTGTTTTCTGTAAAACCAAGAGTTATGCATCCACATGCTGCTTTTGGCAGAGCGCGCACCTGGATTTCTGCCAAACGACGTGCTAAGCACGCCGATGCTGCTCTTTTTAGCACCCGCACATGGATTTGTGCCAAACCACTTGTTGAGCATGCACATGCATCTTTTGGTAGACGCGGACGTTCTTTTCTGCAAAACCAAGAGTCATGCATCCACATGCTGCTTTTGGCAGAGCGCGCACGTGGATTTCTGCCAAACGACGTGCTAAGCACGCCGATGCTGCTCTTTTTAGCACCCCACATGGATTTGTGCCAAACCACTTGTTGAGCATGCACATGCATCTTTTGGTAGACGCGGACGTTCTTTTCTGCGAAACCACAAGTTATACATGCACATGCTGCTTTTGGCAGAGCGCGCACGTGGATTTCTACCAAAGGACGTGCCAAGCACGCCAATGCTGCTCTTTTTAGCACCCGCGCATAGATTTCTGCCAAACAACTTGTCGAGCATGCACATGCATCTTTTGGTAGACGCGGAAGTTCTTTTCTGCAAAACTACAAGTTATGCATGCACATGCTGCCTTTGGCAGAGCGCGCACATGGATTTCTGCCAAACGACGTGCTAAGCTCGCCGATGCTGCTTTTTTTAGCACCCGCACTTGGATTTGTGCCAAACCACTTGTTGAGCATGCACATGCATCTTTTGGTAGGCGCGGACGTTGTTTTCTGCAAAACCACAAGTTATCCATGCACATGCTGCTTTTGGCAGAGCACGAGCGTGCATTTCTGCCAAACGACGTGCTAAGCACGCCGATGCTGCTCTTTTTAGCACCCACACATGGATTTGTGCCAAAACCACTTGTTGAGCATGCACATGCATCTTTTGGTAGACGCGGACGTTGTTTTCTGCAAAACCACAAGTTATGCATGCACATGCTGCTTTTGGCAGAGCGCGCACGTGGATTTCTGCCAAACGACGTGCTAAGCTCGCCGATGCTGCTTTTTTTAGCACCCGCACTTGGATTTGTGCCAAACCACTTGTTGAGCATGCACATGCATCTTTTGGTAGACGCGGACGTTGTTTTCTGCAAAACCACAAGTTATGCATGCACATGCTGCTTTTGGCAGAGCGCGCACGTGGATTTCTGCCAAAGGACGTGCTAAGCACGCCAATGCTGCTCTTTTTAGCACCCGCGCATGTATTTCTGCCAAACAACTTGTTGAGCATGCACATGCATCTTTTGGTAGACGCGGAAGTTCTTTTCCGCAAAACTACAAGTTATGCATGCACATGCTGCTTTTGGCAGAGCGTGCACGTGGATTTCTGCCAAACGACGTGCTAAGCACGCCGACGCTGCTCTTTTTAGCACCCGCACATGGATTTGTGCCAAACCACTGGTTGAGCATGCACATGCCTCTTTTGGTAGACGCGGACGTTGTTTTCTGTAAAACCAAGAGTTATGCATCCACATGCTGCTTTTGGCAGAGCGCGCACCTGGATTTCTGCCAAACGACGTGCTAAGCACGCCGATGCTGCTCTTTTTAGCACCCGCACATGGATTTGTGCCAAACCACTTGTTGAGCATGCACATGCATCTTTTGGTAGACGCGGACGTTCTTTTCTGCAAAACCACGAGTTATGGATGCACATCCTGCTTTTGGCAGAGCGCGCAAGTGGATTTCTGCCAAACGACGTGCCAAGCACGCCGATGCTGCTCTTTTTAGCACCCACACATGGATTTGTGCCAAAACCACTTGTTGAGCATGCACATGCATCTTTTGGTAGACGCGGACGTTGTTTTCTGCAAAACAACAAGTTATGCATGCACATGCTGCTTTTGGCAGAGCGTGCACGTGGATTTCTGCCAAACGACGTACTAAGCACGCCGATGCTGCTCTTTTTAGCACCCGCACATGGATTTGTGCCAAACCACTGGTTGAGCATGCACATGCCTCTTTTGGTAGACGCGGACGTTGTTTTCTGTAAAACCAAGAGTCATGCATCCACATGCTGCTTTTGGCAGAGCGCGCACGTGGATTTCTGCCAAACGACGTGCTAAGCACGCCGATGCTGCTCTTTTTAGCACCCCACATGGATTTGTGCCAAACCACTTGTTGAGCATGCACATGCATCTTTTGGTAGACGCGGACGTTCTTTTCTGCAAAACCACAAGTTATGCATGCAATGCTGCTTTTGGCAGAGCGTGCACGTGGATTTCTGCCAAACGACGTGCTAAGCACGCCGATGCTGCTCTTTTTAGCACCCGCACATGGATTTGTGCCAAACCACTGGTTGAGCATGCACATGCATCTTTTGGTAGACGCGGCCATTGTATTCTGCAAAACCACAAGTTATGCATGCACATGCTGCTTTTGGCAGAGCGCGCACGTGGATTTCTGCCAAACGACTGCTAAGCACGCCGATGCTGCTCTTTTCAGCACCCGCACATGGATTTGTGCCAAACCACTTGTTGAGCATGCACATGCCTCTTTTGGTAGACGCGGACGTTGTTTTCTGCAAAACCAAGAGTAATGCATCCACAGGCTGCTTTTTGCAGAGCGCGCACGTGGATTTCTACCAAAGGACGTGCCAAGCACGCCAGTGCTGCTCTTCTTGCACCCGCGCGTGGATTTCTGCCAAACAACTTGTTGAGCATGCACATGCATCTTTTGGTAGACGCGGTAGTTCTTTTCTGCAAAACTACAAGTTATGCATGCACATGCTGCCTTTGGCAGAGCGCGCACGTGGATTTCTGCAAAACGACGTGCTAAGCTCGCCGATGCTGCTCTTTTTAGCACCCGCACCTGGATATGTGCCAAACCACTTGTTGAGCATGCACATGCATATTTTGGTTGACGCGGACGTTGTTTTCTGCAAAAGCACAAGTTATGCATGCACATGCTGCTTTTGGCAGAGCGCTAGCGTGGATTTCTGCCAAACGACGTGCTAAGCACGCCGATGCTGCTCTTTTTAGCACGCGCACATGGATTTGTGTCAAAACCACTTGTTGTGCATGCAGATGCATCTTTTGGAAGACGCGGACGTTGTTTTCTGCAAAACCACAAGTTATGCATGCACATGCTGCTTTTGGCAGAGCACGCACGTGGATTTCTGCCAAACGACGTGCTAAGCACGCCGATGCTGCTCTTTTTAGCACCGGCACATGGATTTGTGCCAAACCACTGGTTGAGCATGCACATGCCTCTTTTGGTAGACGCGGACGTTGTTTTCTGCAAAACCAAGAGTTATGCATCCACATGCTGCTTTTGGCAGAGCGCGCACGTGGATTTCTGCCAAACGACGTGCTAAGCACGCCGATCTGCTCTTTTTAGCACCCGCACATGAATTTGTGCCAAACCACATGTTGAGCATGCACATGCATCTTTTGGTAGACGCGGACGTTCTTTTCTGCAAAACCACAAGTTATGCATGCACATGCTGCGTTTGGCAGAGCGCGCACGTGGATTTCTGCCAAAGGACGTGCCAAGCACGCCAATGCTGCTCTTTTTAGCACCCGCACTTGGATTTGTGCCAAACCACTTGTTGAGCATGCACATGCATCTTTTGGTAGATGCGGACGTTGTTTTCTGCAAAACCACAAGTTATGCATGCACATGCTGCTTTTGGCAGAGCGCGCACGTGGATTTTTGCCAAACGACGTGCTAAGCACGCCGATGCTGCTCTTTTTAGCACCCGCACATGGATTTGTCCCAAACCACTGGTTGAGCATGCACATGCCTCTTTTGGTAGACGCGGACGTTGCTTTCTGCAAAACCAAGAGTTATGCATCCACATGCTGCTTTTGGCAGAGCGCGCACGTGGATTTCTGCCAAACGACGTGCTAAGCACGCCGATGCTGCTCTTTTTAGCACCCGCACATAGATTTGTGGCAAACGACTTGTTGAGCATGCACATGCATCTTTTGGTAGACGCGAACGTTCTTTTCTGCAAAACTACAAGTTATGCATGCACATGCTGCTTTTGGCAGAGCGCGCACGTGGATTTCTGACAAACGACATGCTAAGCACGCCGATGCTGCTCTTTTAAGCACCCGCACATGGATTTGTGCCAAACAACTTGTTGAGCATGCACATGCATCTTTTGGTAGACGCGGACGTTGTTTTCTGCAAAACTACAAGTTATGCATGCACATGCTGCTTTTCCCAGAGCGCACACGTGGATTTCTGCCAAACGACGTGCTAAGCACGCCCGTGCTGCTCTTTTTAGCACCCGCGCGTTTATTTCTGCCAAACCACTTGTTGAGCATGCACATGCATCTTTTGGTAGACGCGGTAGTTCTTTTCTGCAAAACCAAGATGTATGCATCCACATGCTGCATTTCGCAGAGCGCGCACGTGGATTTCTGAAAAAGGACGTGCTAAACACGCCGATGCTGCTCTTTTTAGCACCCGCACATGGATTTGTGCCAAACCACATGTTGAGCATGCACATGCATCTTTTGGTAGACGCGGACGTTCTTTTCTGCAAAACCACAAGTTATGCATGCACATGCTGCTTTTGGCGGAGCGCGCACGTGGATTTCTGCCAAAGGACGTGCCAAGCACGCCAATGCTGCTCTTTTTAGCACCCGCGCATGGATTTCTGCCAAACAACTTGTTGAGCATGCACATGCATCTTTTGGTAGACGCGGAAGTTCTTTTCTGCAAAACTACAAGTTATGCATGCACATGCTGCCTTTGGCAGAGCGCGCACGTGGATTTCTGCCAAACGACGTGCTAAGCTCGCCGATGCTGCTCTTTTTAGCACCCGCACTTGGATTTGTGCCAAACCACTTGTTGAGCATGCACATGCATCTTTTGGTAGACGCGGACGTTGTTTTCTGCAAAACCACAACTTATGCATGCACATGCTGCTTTTGGCAGAGCGCGCACGTGGATTTTTGCCAAACGACGTGCTAAGCACGCCGATGCTGCTCTTTTTAGCACCCGCACATGGATTTGTGCCAAACCACTGGTTGAGCATGCACATGCCTCTTTTGGTAGACGCGGACGTTGTTTTCTGTAAAACCAAGAGTTATGCATCCACATGCTGCTTTTGGCAGAGCGCGCACCTGGATTTCTGCCAAACGACGTGCTAAGCACGCCGATGCTGCTCTTTTTAGCACCCGCACATAGATTTGTGCCAAACCACTTGTTGAGCATGCACATGCATCTTTTGGTAGACGCGGACGTTCTTTTCTGCAAAACCACGAGTTATGGATGCACATGCTGCTTTTGGCAGAGCGCACACGTGGATTTCTGACAAACGACATGCTAAGCACGCCGATGCTGCTCTTTTAAGCACCCGCACATGGATTTGTGCCAAACAACTTGTTGAGCATGCACATGCATCTTTTGGTAGACGCGGACGTTGTTTTCTGCAAAACTACAAGTTATGCATGCACATGCTGCTTTTCCCAGAGCGCACACGTGGATTTCTGCCAAACGACGTGCTAAGCACGCCCGTGCTGCTCTTTTTAGCACCCGCGCGTTTATTTCTGCCAAACCACTTGTTGAGCATGCACATGCATCTTTTGGTAGACGCGGTAGTTCTTTTCTGCAAAACCAAGAGTTATGCATCCACATGCTGCATTTCGCAGAGCGCGCACGTGGATTTCTGCCAAACGACGTGCTAAACACGCCGATGCTGCTCTTTTTAGCACCCGCACATGGATTTGTGCCAAACCACATGTTGAGCATGCACATGCATCTTTTGGTAGACGCGGACGTTCTTTTCTGCAAAACCACAAGTTATGCATGCACATGCTGCTTTTGGCGGAGCGCGCACGTGGATTTCTGCCAAAGGACGTGCCAAGCACGCCAATGCTGCTCTTTTTAGCACCCGCGCATGGATTTCTGCCAAACAACTTGTTGAGCATGCACATGCGTCTTTTGGTAGACGCGGAAGTTCTTTTCTGCAAAACTACAAGTTATGCATGCACATGCTGCCTTTGGAAGAGCGCGCACGTGGATTTCTGCCAAACGACGTGCTAAGCTCGCCGATGCTGCTCTTTTTAGCACCCGCACTTGGATTTGTGCCAAACCACTTGTTGAGCATGCACATGCATCTTTTGGTAGACGCGGACGTTGTTTTCTGCAAAACCACAACTTATGCATGCACATGCTGCTTTTGGCAGAGCGCGCACGTGGATTTTTGCCAAACGACGTGCTAAGCACGCCGATGCTGCTCTTTTTAGCACCCGCACATGGATTTGTGCCAAACCACTGGTTGAGCATGCACATGCCTCTTTTGGTAGACGCGGACGTTGTTTTCTGTAAAACCAAGAGTTATGCATCCACATGCTGCTTTTGGCAGAGCGCGCACCTGGATTTCTGCCAAACGACGTGCTAAGCACGCCGATGCTGCTCTTTTTAGCACCCGCACATAGATTTGTGCCAAACCACTTGTTGAGCATGCACATGCATCTTTTGGTAGACGCGGACGTTCTTTTCTGCAAAACCACGAGTTATGGATGCACATGCTGCTTTTGGCAGAGCGCACACGTGGATTTCTGCCAAACGACGTGCTAAGCACGCCCGTGCTGCTCTTTTTAGCACCCGCGCGTTTATTTCTACCAAACCACTTGTTGAGCATGCACATGCATCTTTAGGTAGACGCGGAAGTTCTTTTCTGCAAAACTACAAGTTATGCATGCATATGCTGCCTTTGGCAGAGCGCGCACGTGGATTTCTGCAAAACGGCGTAATAAGCTCGCCGATGCTGCTCTTTTTAGCACCCGCACTTGGATTTGTGCCAAACCACTTGTTGAGCATGCACATGCATATTTTGGTTGACGCGGACGTTGTTTTCTGCAAAACCACAAGTTATGCATGCACATGCTGCTTTTGGCAGAGCGCGAGACTGGATTTCTGCCAAACGACGTGCTAAGCACGCCGATGCTGCTCTTTTTAGCACCCGCACATGGATTTGTGCCAAAACCACTTGTTGTGCATGCAGATGCATCTTTTGGTAGACGCGGACGTTGTTTTCTGCAAAACCACAAGTTATGCATGCACATGCTGCTTTTGGCAGAGCGCGCACGTGGATTTCTGCCAAAGGACGTGCTAAGCACGCCAATGCTGCTCTTTTTAGCACCCGCGCATGTATTTCTGCCAAACAACTTGTTGAGCATGCACATGCATCTTTTGGTAGACGCGGAAGTTCTTTTCCGCAAAACTACAAGTTATGCATGCACATGCTGCTTTTGGCAGAGCGTGCACGTGGATTTCTGCCAAACGACGTGCTAAGCACGCCGATGCTGCTCTTTTTAGCACCCGCACATGGATTTGTGCCAAACCACTGGTTGAGCATGCACATGCCTCTTTTGGTAGACGCGGACGTTGTTTTCTGTAAAACCAAGAGTTATGCATCCACATGCTGCTTTTGGCAGAGCGCGCACCTGGATTTCTGCCAAACGACGTGCTAAGCACGCCGATGCTGCTCTTTTTAGCACCCGCACATGGATTTGTGCCAAACCACTTGTTGAGCATGCACATGCATCTTTTGGTAGACGCGGACGTTCTTTTCTGCAAAACCAAGAGTCATGCATCCACATGCTGCTTTTGGCAGAGCGCGCACGTGGATTTCTGCCAAACGACGTGCTAAGCACGCCGATGCTGCTCTTTTTAGCACCCCACATGGATTTGTGCCAAACCACTTGTTGAGCATGCACATGCATCTTTTGGTAGACGCGGACGTTCTTTTCTGCAAAACCACAAGTTATACATGCACATGCTGCTTTTGGCAGAGCGCGCACGTGGATTTCTACCAAAGGACGTGCCAAGCTCGCCGATGCTGCTCTTTTTAGCACCCACACATGGATTTGTGCCAAAACCACTTGTTGAGCATGCACATGCATCTTTTGGTAGACGCGGACGTTGTTTTCTGCAAAACCACAAGTTATGCATGCACATGCTGCTTTTGGCAGAGCGCGCACGTGGATTTCTGCCAAACGACGTGCTAAGCTCGCCGATGCTGCTTTTTTTAGCACCCGCACTTGGATTTGTGCCAAACCACTTGTTGAGCATGCACATGCATCTTTTGGTAGACGCGGACGTTGTTTTCTGCAAAACCACAAGGTATGCATGCACATGCTGCTTTTGGCAGAGCGCGCACGTGGATTTCTGCCAAAGGAAGTGCTAAGCATGCCAATGCTGCTCTTTTTAGCACCCGCGCATGTATTTCTGCCAAACAACTTGTTGAGCATGCACATGCATCTTTTGGTAGACGCGGAAGTTCTTTTCCGCAAAACTACAAGTTATGCATGCACATGCTGCTTTTGGCAGAGCGTGCACGTGGATTTCTGCCAAACGACGTGCTAAGCACGCCGATGCTGCTCTTTTTAGCACCCGCACATGGATTTGTGCCAAACCACTGGTTGAGCATGCACATGCCTCTTTTGGTAGACGCGGACGTTGTTTTCTGTAAAACCAAGAGTTATGCATCCACATGCTGCTTTTGGCAGAGCGCGCACCTGGATTTCTGCCAAACGACGTGCTAAGCACGCCGATGCTGCTCTTTTTAGCACCCGCACATGGATTTGTGCCAAACCACTTGTTGAGCATGCACATGCATCTTTTGGTAGACGCGGACGTTCTTTTCTGCAAAACCACGAGTTATGGATGCACATCCTGCTTTTGGCAGAGCGCGCAAGTGGATTTCTGCCAAACGACGTGCCAAGCACGCCGATGCTGCTCTTTTTAGCACCCACACATGGATTTGTGCCAAAACCACTTGTTGAGCATGCACATGCATCTTTTGGTAGACGCGGACGTTGTTTTCTGCAAAACAACAAGTTATGCATGCACATGCTGCTTTTGGCAGAGCGCGCACGTGGATTTCTGCCAAACGACGTGCTAAGCACGCCGATGCTGCTCTTTTTAGCACCCCACATGGATTTGTGCCAAACCACTTGTTGAGCATGCACATGCATCTTTTGGTAGACGCGGACGTTCTTTTCTGCAAAACCACAAGTTATACATGCACATGCTGCTTTTGGCAGAGCGCGCACGTGGATTTCTACCAAAGGACGTGCCAAGCACGCCAATGCTGCTATTTTTAGCACCCGCGCATGGATTTCTGCCAAACAACTTGTTGAGCATGCACATGCATCTTTTGGTAGACGCGGAAGTTCTTTTCTGCGAAACTACAAGTTATGCATGCATATGCTGCCTTTGGCAGAGCGCGCACGTGGATTTCTGCAAAACGACGTGCTAAGCTCGCCGATGCTGCTCTTTTTAGCACCCGCACTTGGATTTGTGCCAAACCACTTGTTGAGCATGCACATGCATATTTTGGTTGACGCGGACGTTGTTTTCTGCAAAACCACAAGTTATGCATGCACATGCTGCTTTTGGCAGAGCGCGAGCGTGGATTTCTGCCAAAGGACGTGCCAAGCACGCCAATGCTGCTCTTTTTAGCACCCGCGCATGGATTTCTGCCAAACAACTTGTCGAGCATGCACATGCATCTTTTGGTAGACGCGGAAGTTCTTTTCTGCAAAACTACAAGTTATGCATGCACATGCTGCCTTTGGCAGAGCGCGCACATGGATTTCTGCCAAACGACGTGCTAAGCTCGCCGATGCTGCTTTTTTTAGCACCCGCACTTGGATTTGTGCCAAACCACTTGTTGAGCATGCACATGCATCTTTTGGTAGGCGCGGACGTTGTTTTCTGCAAAACCACAAGTTATCCATGCACATGCTGCTTTTGGCAGAGCACGAGCGTGCATTTCTGCCAAACGACGTGCTAAGCACGCCGATGCTGCTCTTTTTAGCACCCACACATGGATTTGTGCCAAAACCACTTGTTGAGCATGCACATGCATCTTTTGGTAGACGCGGACGTTGTTTTCTGCAAAACCACAAGTTATGCATGCACATGCTGCTTTTGGCAGAGCGTGCACGTGGATTTCTGCCAAACGACGTGCTAAGCACGCCGATGCTGCTCTTTTTAGCACCCGCACATGGATTTGTGCCAAACCACTGGTTGAGCATGCACATGCCTCTTTTGGTAGACGCGGACGTTGTTTTCTGTAAAACCAAGAGTCATGCATCCACATGCTGCTTTTGGCAGAGCGCGCACGTGGATTTCTGCCAAACGACTTGCTAAGCACGCCGATGCTGCTCTTTTTAGCACCCGCACTTGGATTTGTGCCAAACCACTTGTTGAGCATGCACATGCATATTTTGGTTGACGCGGACGTTGTTTTCTGCAAAACCACAAGTTATGCATGCACATGCTGCTTTTGGCAGAGCGCGAGCGTGGATTTCTGCCAAAGGGCGTGCCAAGCACGCCAATGCTGCTCTTTTTAGCACCCGCGCATGGATTTCTGCCAAACAACTTGTCGAGCATGCACATGCATCTTTTGGTAGACGCGGAAGTTCTTTTCTGCAAAACTACAAGTTATGCATGCACATGCTGCCTTTGGCAGGACGCGCACGTGGATTTCTGCCAAACGACGTGCTAAGCTCGCCGATGCTGCTTTTTTTAGCACCCGCACTTGGATTTGTGCCAAACCACTTGTTGAGCATGCACATGCATCTTTTGGTAGGCGCGGACGTTGTTTTCTGCAAAACCAGAAGTTATCCATGCACATGCTGCTTTTGGCAGAGCACGAGCGTGGATTTCTGCCAAACGACGTGCTAAGCACGCCGATGCTGCTCTTTTTAGCACCCACACATGGATTTGTGCCAAAACCACTTGTTGAGCATGCACATGCATCTTTTGGTAGACGCGGACGTTGTTTTCTGCAAAACCATAAGTTATGCATGCACATGCTGCTTTTGGCAGAGCGTGCACGTAGATTTCTGCCAAACGACGTGATAAGCACGCCGATGCTGCTCTTTTTAGCACCCCCACATGGATTTGTACTAAACCACTTGTTGAGCATGCACATGCATCTTTTGGTAGACGCGGACGTTCTTTTCTGCAAAACCACAAGTTATGCATGCACATGCTGCTTTTGGCAGAGCGCGCACGTGGATTTCTACCAAAGGACGTGACAAGCACGCCAGTGCTGCTCTTTTTGCACCCGCGCATGGGTTTCTGCCAAACAACTTGTTGAGCATGCACATGCATCTTTTGGTAGACGCGGAAGTTTTCTGCAAAACTACAAGTTATGCATGCATATGCTGCCTTTGGCAGAGCGCGCACGTGGATTTCTGCCAAACGACGTGCTAAGCACGCCGATGCTGCTCTTTTTAGCACCCGCACATGGATTTGTGCCAAAACCACTTGTTGAGCATGCACATGCATCTTTTGGTAGACGCGGACGTTGTTTTCTGCAAAACCACAAGTTATGCATGCACATGCTGCTTTTGGCAGAGCGTGCACGTGGATTTCTGCCAAACGGCGTGCTAAGCACGCCGATGCTGCTCTTTTTAGCACCCGCACATGGATTTGTGCCAAACCACTGGTTGAGCATGCACATGCCTCTTTTGGTAGACATGGACGTTGTTTTCTGTAAAACCAAGAGATATGCATCCACATGCTGCTTTTGGCAGAGCGCGCACGTGGATTTCTGCCAAACGACGCAATAAGCACGCCGATGCTGCTCTTTTTAGCACCCGCACATGGATTTGTGCCAAACCACTTGTTGAGCATGCACATGCATCTTTTGGTAGGCGCGGACGTTGTTTTCTGCAAAACCAGAAGTTATCCATGCACATGCTGCTTTTGGCAGAGCACGAGCGTGGATTTCTGCCAAACGACGTGCTAAGCACGCCGATGCTGCTCTTTTTAGCACCCACACATGGATTTGTGCCAAAACCACTTGTTGAGCATGCACATGCATCTTTTGGTAGACGCGGACGTTGTTTTCTGCAAAACCACAAGTTATGCATGCACATGCTGCTTTTGGCAGAGCGTGCACGTGGATTTCTGCCAAACGACGTGATAAGCACGCCGATGCTGCTCTTTTTAGCACCCGCACATGGATTTGTGCCAAACCACTGGTTGAGCATGCACATGCCTCTTTTGGTAGACGCGGACGTTGTTTTCTGTAAAACCAAGAGTCATGCATCCACATGCTGCTTTTGGCAGAGCGCGCACGTGGATTTCTGCCAAACGACATGCTAAGCACGCCGATGCTGCTCTTTTTAGCACCCCCACATGGATTTGTACTAAACCACTTGTTGAGCATGCACATGCATCTTTTGGTAGACGCGGACGTTCTTTTCTGCAAAACCACAAGTTATGCATGCACATGCTGCTTTTGGCAGAGCGCGCACGTGGATTTCTACCAAAGGACGTGACAAGCACGCCAGTGCTGCTCTTTTTGCACCCGCGCATGGATTTCTGCCAAACAACTTGTTGAGCATGCACATGCATCTTTTGGTAGACGCGGAAGTTCTTTTCTGCAAAACTACAAGTTATGCATGCATATGCTGCCTTTGGCAGAGCGCGCACGTGGATTTCTGCAAAACGACGTGTTAAGCTCGCCGATGCTGCTCTTTTTAGCACTTGGATTTGTGCCAAACCACTTGTTGAGCATGCACATGCATATTTTGGTTGACGCGGACGTTGTTTTCTGCAAAACCACAAGTTATGCATGCACATGCTGCTTTTGGCAGAGCGCGAGCGTGGATTTCTGCCAAACGACGTGCTAAGCACGCCGATGCTGCTCTTTTTAGCACCCGCACATGGATTTGTGCCAAAACCACTTGTTGTGCATGCAGATGCATCTTTTGGTAGACGCGGACGTTGTTTTCTGCAAAACCACAAGTTATGCATGCACATGCTGCTTTTGGCAGAGCGCGCACGTGGATTTCTGCCAAAGACGTGCCAAGCACGCCAATGCTGCTCTTTTTAGCACCCGCGCATGGATTTCTGCCAAACAACTTGTCGAGCATGCACATGCATCTTTTGGTAGACGCGGAAGTTCTTTTCTGCAAAACTACAAGTTATGCATGCACATGCTGCCTTTGGCAGAGCGCGCACGTGGATTTCTGCCAAACGACGTGCTAAGCTCGCCGATGCTGCACTTTTTAGCACCCGCACTTGGATTTGTGCCAAACCACTTGTTGAGCATGCACATGCATGTTTTGGTAGGCGCGGACGTTGTTTTCAGCAAAACCACAAGTTATCCATGCACATGCTGCTTTTGGCAGAGCACGAGCGTGGATTTCTGACAAACGACGTGCTAAGCACGCCGATGCTGCTCTTTTTAGCACCCGCACATAGATTTGTGCCAAAACCACTTGTTGAGCATGCACATGCATCTTTTGGTAGACGCGGACGTCGTTTTCTGCAAAACCACAAGTTATGCATGCACATGCTGCTTTTGGCAGAGCGTGCACGTGGATTTCTGCCAAACGACGTGCTAAGCACGCCGATGCTGCTCTTTTTAGCACCCGCACATGGATTTGTGCCAAACCACTGGTTGAGCATGCACATGCCTCTTTTGGTAGACGCGGACGTTGTTTTCTGTAAAACCAATAGTTATGCATCCACATGCTGCTTTTGGCAGAGCGCGCACGTGGATTTCTGCCAAACGACGTGCTAAGCACGCCGATGCTGCTCTTTTTACCACCCGCACATGGATTTGTGCCAAACCACTTGTTGAGCATGCACATGCATCTTTTGGTAGACGCGGACGTTCTTTTCTGCAAAACCACGAGTTATGCATCCACATGCTGCTTTTGGCAGAGCGCGCACGTGGATTTCTGCCAAACGACGCAATAAGCACGCCGATGCTGCTCTTTTTAGACCCGCACATGGATTTGTGCCAAACCACTTGTTGAGCATGCACATGCATCTTTTGGTAGGCGCGGACGTTGTTTTCTGCAAAACCAGAAGTTATCCATGCACATGCTGCTTTTGGCAGAGCACGAGCGTGGATTTCTGCCAAACGACGTGCTAAGCACGCCGATGCTGCTCTTTTTAGCACCCACACATGGATTTGTGCCAAAACCACTTGTTGAGCATGCACATGCGTCTTTTGGTAGACGCGGACGTTGTTTTCTGCAAAACCACAAGTTATGCATGCACATGCTGCTTTTGGCAGAGCGTGCACGTGGATTTCTGCCAAACGACGTGATAAGCACGCCGATGCTGCTCTTTTTAGCACCCGCACATGGATTTCTGCCAAACCACTGGTTGAGCATGCACATGCCTCTTTTGGTAGACGCGGACGTTGTTTTCTGTAAAACCAAGAGTCATGCATCCACATGCTGCTTTTGGCAGAGCGCGCACGTGGATTTCTGCCAAACGACATGCTAAGCACGCCGATGCTGCTCTTTTTAGCACCCCCACATGGATTTGTACTAAACCACTTGTTGAGCATGCACATGCATCTTTTGGTAGACGCGGACGTTCTTTTCTGCAAAACCACAAGTTATGCATGCACATGCTGCTTTTGGCAGAGCGCGCACGTGGATTTCTACCAAAGGACGTGACAAGCACGCCAGTGCTGCTCTTTTTGCACCCGCGCATGGATTTCTGCCAAACAACTTGTTGAGCATGCACATGCATCTTTTGGTAGACGCGGAAGTTCTTTTCTGCAAAACTACAAGTTATGCATGCATATGCTGCCTTTGGCAGAGCGCGCACGTGGATTTCTGCAAAACGACGTGTTAAGCTCGCCGATGCTGCTCTTTTTAGCACTTGGATTTGTGCCAAACCACTTGTTGAGCATGCACATGCATATTTTGGTTGACGCGGACGTTGTTTTCTGCAAAACCACAAGTTATGCATGCACATGCTGCTTTTGGCAGAGCGCGAGCGTGGATTTCTGCCAAACGACGTGCTAAGCACGCCGATGCTGCTCTTTTTAGCACCCGCACATGGATTTGTGCCAAAACCACTTGTTGTGCATGCAGATGCATCTTTTGGTAGACGCGGACGTTGTTTTCTGCAAAACCACAAGTTATGCATGCACATGCTGCTTTTGGCAGAGCGCGCACGTGGATTTCTGCCAAAGACGTGCCAAGCACGCCAATGCTGCTCTCTTTAGCACCCGCGCATGGATTTCTGCCAAACAACTTGTCGAGCATGCACATGCATCTTTTGGTAGACGCGGAAGTTCTTTTCTGCAAAACTACAAGTTATGCATGCACATGCTGCCTTTGGCAGAGCGCGCACGTGGATTTCTGCCAAACGACGTGCTAAGCTCGCCGATGCTGCACTTTTTAGCACCCGCACTTGGATTTGTGCCAAACCACTTGTTGAGCATGCACATGCATGTTTTGGTAGGCGCGGACGTTGTTTTCAGCAAAACCACAAGTTATCCATGCACATGCTGCTTTTGGCAGAGCACGAGCGTGGATTTCTGACAAACGACGTGCTAAGCACGCCGATGCTGCTCTTTTTAGCACCCGCACATAGATTTGTGCCAAAACCACTTGTTGAGCATGCACATGCATCTTTTGGTAGACGCGGACGTCGTTTTCTGCAAAACCACAAGTTATGCATGCACATGCTGCTTTTGGCAGAGCGTGCACGTGGATTTCTGCCAAACGACGTGCTAAGCACGCCGATGCTGCTCTTTTTAGCACCCGCACATGGATTTGTGCCAAACCACTGGTTGAGCATGCACATGCCTCTTTTGGTAGACGCGGACGTTGTTTTCTGTAAAACCAATAGTTATGCATCCACATGCTGCTTTTGGCAGAGCGCGCACGTGGATTTCTGCCAAACGACGTGCTAAGCACGCCGATGCTGCTCTTTTTACCACCCGCACATGGATTTGTGCCAAACCACTTGTTGAGCATGCACATGCATCTTTTGGTAGACGCGGACGTTCTTTTCTGCAAAACCACGAGTTATGGATGCACATGCTGCTTTTGGCAGAGCGCGCACGTGGATTTCTGCCAAACGACGTGCTAAGCACGCCGATGCTGCTCTTTTTAGCACCCGCACATGGATTTGTGCCAAAACCACTTGTTGAGCATGCACATGCATCTTTTGGCAGACGCGGACGTTGTTTTCTGCAAAACCACAAGTTATGCATGCACATGCTGCTTTTGGCAGAGCGTGCACGTGGATTTCTGCCAAACGGCGTGCTAAGCACGCCGATGCTGCTCTTTTTAGCACCCGCACATGGATTTGTGCCAAACCACTGGTTGAGCATGCACATGCCTCTTTTGGTAGACATGGACGTTGTTTTCTGTAAAACCAAGAGATATGCATCCACATGCTGCTTTTGGCAGAGCGCGCACGTGGATTTCTGCCAAACGACGCAATAAGCACGCCGATGCTGCTCTTTTTAGCACCCGCACATGGATTTGTGCCAAACCACTTGTTGAGCATGCACATGCATCTTTTGGTAGACGCGGACGTTCTTTTCTGCAAAACCATGAGTTATGGATGCACATGCTGCTTTTGTCTGAGCGCGCACGTGGATTTCTGCCAAAGGACGTGCCAAGCACGCCAATGCTGCTCTTTTTAGCACCCGCGCATGGATTTCTGCCAAACAACTTGTTGAGCATGCACATGCATCTTTTGGTAGTCCCGGAAGTTCTTTTCTGCAAAACTACAAGTTATGCATGCACATGCTGCCTTTGGCAGAGCGCGCACGTGGATTTCTGCCAAACGACGTGCTAAGCTGGCCGATGCTGCTCTTTTTAGCACCCGCGCATTTATTTCTGCCAAACCACTTGTTGAGCATGCACATGCATCTTTTGGTAGACGCGGACGTTTTCCGCAAAAGCACAAGTTATGCATGCACATGCTGCTTTTGGCAGAGCGCGCACATGGATTTCTGACAAACGACGAGCTAAGCAAGCGCATGCTGCTCTTTTTAGCACCCGCGCTTGGATTTGTGCCAAACCACTTGTTGAGCATGCACATGCATCTTTTGGTAGACGCGGACGTTGTTTTCTGCAAAACCACAAGTTATGCATGCGCATGGTGCTTTTGGCAGAGCGCGCACCATGATTTCTGGCAAACGACTGCTAAGCACGCCGATGCTGCTCTTTTCAGCACCCGCACATGGATTTGTGCCAAACTACTTGTTGAGCATGCACATGCCTGTTTTGGTAGACGCGAACGTTGTTTTCTGCAAAACCAAGAGTAATGCATCCACAGGCTGCTTTTTGCAAAGCGCGCAAGTGGATTTCTACCAAAGGACGTGCCAAGCACGCCAGTGCTGCTCTTTTTGCACCCGCGCATGGATTTCTGCCAAACAACTTGTTGAGCATGCACATGCATCTTTTGGTAGACGCGGAAGTTCTTTTCTGCAAAACTACAAGTTATGC
The DNA here is from genome assembly GCF_050947875.1 of Dermacentor variabilis. Taxonomy (NCBI): domain Eukaryota; kingdom Metazoa; phylum Arthropoda; class Arachnida; order Ixodida; family Ixodidae; genus Dermacentor; species Dermacentor variabilis. Next base: position 464,845 of record NW_027460478.1, read on the forward strand.
ATGCACATGCTGCCTTTGGCAGAGCGCGCACGTGGATTTCTGCAAAACGACGTGCTAAGCTCGCCGATGCTGCTCTTTTTAGCACCCGTACTTGGATTTGTGCCAAACCACTTGCTGAGCATGCACATGCATATTTTGGTTGACGCGGACGTTGTTTTCTGCAAAACCACAACTTATGCATGCACATGCTGCTTTTGGCAGAGCGCTAGCTTGGATTTCTGCCAAACGACGTGCTAAGCACGCCGATGCTGCTCTTTTTAGCACCCGCACATGGATCTGTGCCAAACCACTGGTTGAGCATGCACATGCCTCTTTTGGTAGACGCGGACGTTGTTTTCTGCAAAACCAAGAGGTATGCATCCACATGCTGCTTTTGGCAGAGCGCGCACGCGGATTTCTGCCAAACGACGTGCTAAGCACGCCGATGCTGCTCTTTTTAGCACCCGCACATGAATTTGTGCCAAACCACATGTTGAGCATGCACATGCATCTTTTGGTAGACGCGGACGTTCTTTTCTGCAAAACCACAAGTTATGCATGCACATGCTGCTTTTGGCAGAGCGCGCACGTGGATTTCTGCCAAAGGACGTGCCAAGCACGCCAGTGCTGCTCTTTTTGCACCCGCGCATAGATTTCTGCCAAACAACTTGTTGAGCATGCACATACATCTTTTGGTAGACCCGGAAGTTCTTTTCTGTAAAACCAATAGTTATGCATCCACATGCTGCTTTTGGCAGAGCGCGCACGTGGATTTCTGCCAAACGACGTGCTAAGCACGCCGATGCTGCTCTTTTTACCACCCGCACATGGATTTGTGCCAAACCACTTGTTGAGCATGCACATGCATCTTTTGGTAGACGCGGACGTTCTTTTCTGCAAAACCACGAGTTATGGATGCACATGCTGCTTTTGGCAGAGCGCGCACGTGGATTTCTGCCAAACGACGTGCTAAGCACGCCGATGCTGCTCTTTTTAGCACCCGCACATGGATTTGTGCCAAAACCACTTGTTGAGCATGCACATGCATCTTTTGGTAGACGCGGACGTTGTTTTCTGCAAAACCACAAGTTATGCATGCACATGCTGCTTTTGGCAGAGCGTGCACGTGGATTTCTGCCAAACGGCGTGCTAAGCACGCCGATGCTGCTCTTTTTAGCACCCGCACATGGATTTGTGCCAAACCACTGGTTGAGCATGCACATGCCTCTTTTGGTAGACATGGACGTTGTTTTCTGTAAAACCAAGAGATATGCATCCACATGCTGCTTTTGGCAGAGCGCGCACGTGGATTTCTGCCAAACGACGCAATAAGCACGCCGATGCTGCTCTTTTTAGCACCCGCACATGGATTTGTGCCAAACCACTTGTTGAGCATGCACATGCATCTTTTGGTAGACGCGGACGTTCTTTTCTGCAAAACCATGAGTTATGGATGCACATGCTGCTTTTGTCTGAGCGCGCACGTGGATTTCTGCCAAAGGACGTGCCAAGCACGCCAATGCTGCTCTTTTTAGCACCCGCGCATGGATTTCTGCCAAACAACTTGTTGAGCATGCACATGCATCTTTTGGTAGTCCCGGAAGTTCTTTTCTGCAAAACTACAAGTTATGCATGCACATGCTGCCTTTGGCAGAGCGCGCACGTGGATTTCTGCCAAACGACGTGCTAAGCTGGCCGATGCTGCTCTTTTTAGCACCCGCGCATTTATTTCTGCCAAACCACTTGTTGAGCATGCACATGCATCTTTTGGTAGACGCGGACGTTTTCCGCAAAAGCACAAGTTATGCATGCACATGCTGCTTTTGGCAGAGCGCGCACATGGATTTCTGACAAACGACGAGCTAAGCAAGCGCATGCTGCTCTTTTTAGCACCCGCGCATGGATTTGTGCCAAACCACTTGTTGAGCATGCACATGCATCTTTTGGTAGACGCGGACGTTGTTTTCTGCAAAACCACAAGTTATGCATGCGCATGGTGCTTTTGGCAGAGCGCGCACCATGATTTCTGGCAAACGACTGCTAAGCACGCCGATGCTGCTCTTTTCAGCACCCGCACATGGATTTGTGCCAAACTACTTGTTGAGCATGCACATGCCTGTTTTGGTAGACGCGAACGTTGTTTTCTGCAAAACCAAGAGTAATGCATCCACAGGCTGCTTTTTGCAAAGCGCGCAAGTGGATTTCTACCAAAGGACGTGCCAAGCACGCCAGTGCTGCTCTTTTTGCACCCGCGCATGGATTTCTGCCAAACAACTTGTTGAGCATGCACATGCATCTTTTGGTAGACGCGGAAGTTCTTTTCTGCAAAACTACAAGTTATGCATGCACATGCTGCCTTTGGCAGAGCGCGCACGTGGATTTCTGCAAAACGACGTGCTAAGCTCGCCGATGCTGCTCTTTTTAGCACCCGTACTTGGATTTGTGCCAAACCACTTGCTGAGCATGCACATGCATATTTTGGTTGACGCGGACGTTGTTTTCTGCAAAACCACAACTTATGCATGCACATGCTGCTTTTGGCAGAGCGCTAGCTTGGATTTCTGCCAAACGACGTGCTAAGCACGCCGATGCTGCTCTTTTTAGCACCCGCACATGGATCTGTGCCAAACCACTGGTTGAGCATGCACATGCCTCTTTTGGTAGACGCGGACGTTGTTTTCTGCAAAACCAAGAGGTATGCATCCACATGCTGCTTTTGGCAGAGCGCGCACGCGGATTTCTGCCAAACGACGTGCTAAGCACGCCGATGCTGCTCTTTTTAGCACCCGCACATGAATTTGTGCCAAACCACATGTTGAGCATGCACATGCATCTTTTGGTAGACGCGGACGTTCTTTTCTGCAAAACCACAAGTTATGCATGCACATGCTGCTTTTGGCAGAGCGCGCACGTGGATTTCTGCCAAAGGACGTGCCAAGCACGCCAGTGCTGCTCTTTTTGCACCCGCGCATAGATTTCTGCCAAACAACTTGTTGAGCATGCACATGCATCTTTTGGTAGACCCGGAAGTTCTTTTCTGCAAAACTACAAGTTATGCATGCATATGCTGCCTTTGGCAGAGCGCGCACGTGGATTTCTGCCAAACGACGTGCTAAGCTCGCCGATGCTGCTCTTTTTAGCACCCGCACTTGGATTTGTGCCAAACCACTTGTTGAGCATGCACATGCATGTTTTGGTTGATGCGGACGTTGTTTTCTGCAAAACCACAAGTTATGCATGCACATGCTGCTTTTGGCAGAGCGCGAGCGTGGATTTCTGCCAAACGACGTGCTAAGCACGCCGATGCTGCTCTTTTTAGCACCCGCACATGGATTTGTGCCAAAACCACTTGTTGAGCATGCACATGCATCTTTTGGTAGACGCGGACGTTGTTTTCTGCAAAACCAAGAGTAATGCATCCACAGGCTGCTTTTTGCAAAGCGCGCAAGTGGATTTCTACCAAAGGACGTGCCAAGCACGCCAGTGCTGCTCTTTTTGCACCCGCGCATGGATTTCTGCCAAACAACTTGTTGAGCATGCACATGCATCTTTTGGTAGACGCGGAAGTTCTTTTCTGCAAAACTACAAGTTATGCATGCACATGCTGCCTTTGGCAGAGCGCGCACGTGGATTTCTGCCAAACGACGTGCTAAGCTGGCCGATGCTGCTCTTTTTAGCACCCGCGCATTTATTTCTGCCAAACCACTTGTTGAGCATGCACATGCATCTTTTGGTAGACGCGGACGTTTTCCGCAAAAGCACAAGTTATGCATGCACATGCTGCTTTTGGCAGAGCGCGCACATGGATTTCTGACAAACGACGAGCTAAGCAAGCGCATGCTGCTCTTTTTAGCACCCGCGCATGGATTTGTGCCAAACCACTTGTTGAGCATGCACATGCATCTTTTGGTAGACGCGGACGTTGTTTTCTGCAAAACTACAAGTTATGCATGCACATGCTGCTTTTGGCCGAGCGCGCACGTGGATTTCTGAGAAACGACGTGCTAAGCACGCCGACGCTGCTCTTTTTAGCACCCGCACATGGATTAGTGCCACACCACTTGTTGAGCATGCACATGCATCTTTTGGTAGACGTGGACGTTGTATTCTGCAAAACCACAAGTTATGCATGCACATGCTGCTTTTGGCAGAGCGCGCACGTGGATTTCTGCCAAACGACGTGCTAAGCACGCCCGTGCTGCTCTTTTTAGCACCCGCACATGAATTTGTGCCAAAACCTCTTGTTGAGTATGCCCATGCATTTTTTGGTAGACGCGGACGTTGTTTTCTGCAAAACCACAAGTTATGCATGCGCATGCTGCTTTTGGCAGAGCGCGCACCATGATTTCTGGCAAACGACTGCTAAGTACACCGATGCTGCTCTTTTCAGCACCCGCACATGGATTTGTGCCAAACTACTTGTTGAGCATGCACATGCCTGTTTTGGTAGACGCGAACGTTGTTTTCTGCAAAACCAAGAGTAATGCATCCACAGGGTGCTTTTTGCAAAGCGCGCAAGTGGATTTCTACCAAAGGACGTGCCAAGCACGCCAGTGCTGCTCTTTTTGCACCCACGCATGGATTTCTGCCAAACAACTTGTTGAGCATGCACATGCATCTTTTGGTAGACGCGGAAGTTCTTTTCTGCAAAACTACAAGTTATGCATGCACATGCTGCCTTTGGCAGAGCGCGCACGTGGATTTCTGCAAAACGACGTGCTAAGCTCGCCGATGCTGCTCTTTTTAGCACCCGCACTTGGATCTGTGCCAAACCACTGGTTGAGCATGCACATGCCTCTTTTGGTAGACGCGGACGTTGTTTTCTGCAAAACCAAGAGTTATGCATCCACATGCTGCTTTTGGCAGAGCGCGCACGTGGATTTCTGCCAAACGACGTGCTAAGCACGCCGATGCTGCTCTTTTTAGCACCCGCACATGAATTTGTGCCAAACCACATGTTGAGCATGCACATGCATCTTTTGGTAGACGCGGACGTTGTTTTCTGCAAAACCAAGAGTAATGCATCCACAGGCTGCTTTTTGCAAAGCGCGCAAGTGGATTTCTACCAAAGGACGTGCCAAGCACGCCAGTGCTGCTCTTTTTGCACCCGCGCATGGATTTCTGCCAAACAACTTGTTGAGCATGCACATGCATCTTTTTGTAGACGCGGAAGTTCTTTTCTGCAAAACTACAAGTTATGCATGCACATGCTGCCTTTGGCAGAGCGCGCACGTGGATTTCTGCAAAACGACGTGCTAAGCTCGCCGATGCTGCTCTTTTTAACACCCGCACTTGGATTTGTGCCAAACCACTTGCTGAGCATGCACATGCATATTTTGGTTGACGCGGACGTTGTTTTCTGCAAAACCACAAGTTATGCATGCACATGCTGCTTTTGGCAGAGCGCTAGCGTGGATTTCTGCCAAACGACGTGCTAAGCACGCCGATGCTGCTCTTTTTAGCACCCGCACATGGATCTGTGCCAAACCACTGGTTGAGCATGCACATGCCTCTTTTGGTAGACGCGGACGTTGTTTTCTGCAAAACCAAGAGTTATGCATCCACATGCTGCTTTTGGCAGAGCGCGCACGTGGATTTCTGCCAAACGACGTGCTAAGCACGCCGATGCTGCTCTTTTTAGCACCCGCACATGAATTTGTGCCAAACCACATGTTGAGCATGCACATGCATCTTTTGGTAGACGCGGACGTTCTTTTCTGCAAAACCACAAGTTATGCATGCACATGCTGCTTTTGGCAGAGCGCGCACGTGGATTTCTGCCAAAGGACGTGCCAAGCACGCCAGTGCTGCTCTTTTTGCACCCGCGCACAGATTTCTGCCAAACAACTTGTTGAGCATGCACATGCATCTTTTGGTAGACGCGGAAGTTCTTTTCTGCAAAACTACAAGTTATGCATGCATATGCTGCCTTTGGCAGAGCGCGCACGTGGATTTCTGCCAAACGACGTGCTAAGCTCGCCGATGCTGCTCTTTTTAGCACCCGCACTTGGATTTGTGCCAAACCACTTGTTGAGCATGCACATGCATGTTTTGGTTGATGCGGACGTTGTTTTCTGCAAAACCACAAGTTATGCATGCACATGCTGCTTTTGGCAGAGCGCGAGCGTGGATTTCTGCCAAACGACGTGCTAAGCACGCCGATGCTGCTCTTTTTAGCACCCGCACATGGATTTGTGCCAAAACCACTTGTTGAGCATGCACATGCATCTTTTGGTAGACGCGGACGTTGTTTTCTGCAAAACCACAAGTTATGCATGCACATGCTGCTTTTGGCAGAGCGTGCACGTGGATTTCTGCCAAACGACGTGCTAAGCACGCCGATGCTGCTCTTTTTAGCACCCGCACATGGATTTGTGGCAAACGACTTGTAGAGCATGCACATGCATCTTTTGGTAGACGCGGACGTTGTTTTCTGCAAAACTACAAGTTATGCATGCACATGCTGCTTTTGGCAGAGCGCGCACGTGGATTTCTGACAAACGACATGCTAAGCACGCCGATGCTGCTCTTTTAAGCACCCGCACATGGATTTGTGCCAAAACCACTTGTTGAGCATGCACATGCATCTTTTGGTAGACGCGCACATTGTTTTCTGCAAAACCACAAGTTATGCATGCACATGCTGCTTTTGGCAGAGCGCGCACGTGGATTTCTGGCAAACGACTGCTAAGCACGCCGATGCTGCTCTTTTCAGCACCCGCACATGGATTTGTGCCAAACCACTTGTTGAGTATGCACATGCCTCTTTTTGTAGACGCGGACGTTGTTTTCTGCAAAACCAAGAGTAATGCATCCACAGGCTGCTTTTTGCAAAGCGCGCACGTGGATTTCTGCCATGGGACATGCTAAGCACGCCGATGCTGCTTTTTTAGCACCCCCACATGGATTTGTGCCAAACCACTTGTTGAGCATGCACATGCATCTTTTGGTAGACGCGGACCTTCTTTTCTGCAAAACCACAAGTTATGCATGCACATGCTGCTTTTGGCAGAGCGCGCACGTGGATTTCTACCAAAGGACGTGCGAAGCACGCCAGTGCTGCTCTTTTTGCACCCGCGCATGGATTTCTGCCAAACAACTTGTTGAGCATGCACATGCATCTTTTGGTAGACGCGGAAGTTCTTTTCTGCAAAACTACAAGTTATGCATGCATATGCTGCCTTTGGCAGAGCGCGCACGTGGATTTCTGCCAAACGACGTGCTAAGCTCGCCGATGCTGCTCTTTTTAGCACCCGCACTTGGATTTGTGCCAAACCACTTGTTGAGCATGCACATGCATCTTTTGGTAGACGCGGACGTTGTTTTCAGCAAAACCACAAGTTATGCACGCACATGCTGCTTTTGGCAGAGCGCGAGCGTGGATTTCTGCCAAACGACGTGCTAAGCACACCGATGCTGCTCTTTTTAGCACCCGCCCATGGATTTGTGCCAAAACGACTTGTTGAGCATGCACATGCATCTTTTGGTAGACGCGGACGTTGTTTTCTGCAAAACCACAAGTTATGCATGCACATGCTGCTTTTGGCAGAGCGCCACGTGGATTTCTGCCAAACGACGTGCTAAGCACGCCGATGCTGCTCTTTTTAGCACCCGCACATGGATCTGTGCCAAACCACTGGTTGAGCATGCACATGCCTCTTTTGGTAGACGCGGACGTTGTTTTCTGCAAAACCGAGTTATGCATCCACATGCTGCTTTTGGCAGAGCGCGCACGTGGATTTCTGCCAAACGACGTGCTAAGCACGCCGATGCTGCTCTTTTTAGCACCCGCACATGAATTTGTGCCAAACCACATGTTGAGCATGCACATGCATCTTTTGGTAGACGCGGAAGTTCTTTTCTGCAAAACTACAAGTTATGCATGCATATGCTGCCTTTGGCAGAGCGCGCACGTGGATTTCTGCCAAACGACGTATTAAGCTCGCCGATGCTGCTCTTTTTAGCACCCGCACTTGGATTTGTGCCAAACCACTTGTTGAGCATGCACATGCATGTTTTGGTTGACGCGGACATTGTTTTCTGCAAAACCACAAGTTATGCATGCACATGCTGCTTTTGGCAGAGCGCGAGCGTGGATTTCTGCCAAACGACGTGCTAAGCACGCCGATGCAGCTCATTTTAGCACCCGCACATGGATTTGTGCCAAAACCACTTGTTGAGCATGCACATGCATCTTTTGGTAGACGCGGACGTTGTTTTCTGCAAAACCAGAAGTTATGCATGCACATGCTGCTTTTGGCAGAGCGTGCACGTGGATTTCTGCCTAACGACGTGCTAAGCACGCCGATGCTGCTCTTTTTAGCACCCGCACATGGATTTGTGCCAAACCACTGGTTGAGCATGCACATGCCTCTTTTGGTAGACGCGGACGTTGTTTTCTGCAAAACCAAGAGTTATGCATCCAAATGCTGCTTTTGGCAGAGCGCGCACGTGGATTTCTGCCAAACGACGTGCTAAGCACGCCGATGCTGCTCTTTTAAGCACCCGCACATGGATTTGTGCCAAAACCACTTGTTGAGCATGCACATGCATCTTTTGGTAGACGCGGACGTTGTATTCTGCAAAACCACAAGTTATGCATGCACATGCTGCTTTTGGCAGAGCGCGCACGTGGATTTCTACCAAAGGACGTGCGAAGCACGCCAGTGCTGCTCTTTTTGCACCCGCGCATGGATTTCTGCCAAACAACTTGTTGAGCATGCACATGCATCTTTTGGTAGACGCGGAAGTTCTTTTCTGCAAAACTACAAGTTATGCATGCATATGCTGCCTTTGGCAGAGCGCGCACGTGGATTTCTGCCAAACGACGTGCTAAGCTCGCGGATGCTGCTTTTTTAGCACCCGCACTTGGATTTGTGCCAAACCACTTGTTGAGCATGCACATGCATCTTTTGGTAGACGCGGACGTTGTTTTCTGTAAAACCAAGAGTTATGCATCCACATGCTGCTTTTGGCAGAGCGCGCACGTGGATTTCTGCCAAACGACGTGCTAAGCACGCCGATGCTGCTCTTTTTAGCACCCGCACATGGATTTGTGCCAAACCACTTGTTGAGCATGCACACGCATCTTTTGGTAGACGCGGACGTTCTTTTCTGCAAAACCACGAGTTATGGATGCACATGCTGCTTTTGGCAGAGCGCGCACGTGGATTTCTACCAAAGGACGTGCCAAGCACGCCAATGCTGCTCTTTTTAGCACCCGCGCATGGATTTCTGGCAAACAACTTGTAGAGCATGCACGTGCATCTTTTGGTAGACGCGGACGTTGTTTTCTGCAAAACTACAAGTTATGCATGCACATGCTGCTTTTGGCAGAGCGCGCACGTGGATTTCTGACAAACGACATGCTAAGCACGCCGATGCTGCTCTTTTAAGCACCCGCACATGGATTTGTGCCAAAACCACTTGTTGAGCATGCACATGCATCTTTTGGTAGACGCGTACGTTGTTTTCTGCAAAACCACAAGTTATGCATGCACATGCTGCTTTTGGCAGAGCGCGCACGTGGATTTCTGGCAAACGACTGCTAAGCACGCCGATGCTGCTCTTTTCAGCACCCGCACATGGATTTGTGCCAAACCACTTGTTGAGTATGCACATGCCTCTTTTTGTAGACGCGGACGTTGTTTTCTGCAAAACCAAGAGTAATGCATCCACAGGCTGCTTTTTGCAAAGCGCGCACGTGGATTTCTGCCATGGGACGTGCTAAGCACGCCGATGCTGCTTTTTTAGCACCCCCACATGGATTTGTGCCAAACCACTTGTTGAGCATGCACATGCATATTTTGGTAGACGCGGACGTTCTTTTCTGCAAAACCACAAGTTATGCATGCACATGCTGCTTTTGGCAGAGCGCGCACGTGGATTTCTACCAAAGGACGTGCGAAGCACGCCAGTGCTGCTCTTTTTGCACCCGCGCATGGATTTCTGCCAAACAACTTGTTGAGCATGCACATGCATCTTTTGGTAGACGCGGAAGTTCTTTTCTGCAAAACTACAAGTTATGCATGCATATGCTGCCTTTGGCAGAGCGCGCACGTGGATTTCTGCCAAACGACGTGCTAAGCTCGCCGATGCTGCTCTTTTTAGCACCCGCACTTGGATTTGTGCCAAACCACTTGTTGAGCATGCACATGCATCTTTTGGTAGACGCGGACGTTGTTTTCTGCAAAACCACAAGTTATGCATGCACATGCTGCTTTTGGCAGAGCGCGAGCGTGGATTTTCTGCCAAACGACGTGCTAAGCACACCGATGCTGCTCTTTTTAGCACCCGCACATGGATTTGTGCCAAAACCACTTGTTGAGCATGCACATGCATCTTTTGGTAGACGCGGACGTTGTTTTCTGCAAAACCACAAGTTATGCATGCACATGCTGCTTTTGGCAGAGCGCCACGTGGATTTCTGCCAAACGACGTGCTAAGCACGCCGATGCTGCTCTTTTTAGCACCCGCACATGGATCTGTGCCAAACCACTGGTTGAGCATGCACATGCCTCTTTTGGTAGACGCGGACGTTGTTTTCTGCAAAACCGAGTTATGCATCCACATGCTGCTTTTGGCAGAGCGCGCACGTGGATTTCTGCCAAACGACGTGCTAAGCACGCCGATGCTGCTCTTTTTAGCACCCGCACATGAATTTGTGCCAAACCACATGTTGAGCATGCACATGCATCTTTTGGTAGACGCGGACGTTCTTTTCTGCAAAACCACAAGTTATGCATGCACATGCTGCTTTTGGCAGAGCGCGCACGTGGATTTCTGCCAAAGGACGTGCCAAGCACGCCAGTGCTGCTCTTTTTGCACCCGCGCATAGATTTTTGCCAAACAACTTGTTGAGCATGCACATGCATCTTTTGGTAGACGCGGAAGTTCTTTTCTGCAAAACTACAAGTTATGCATGCATATGCTGCCTTTGGCAGAGCGCGCACGTGGATTTCTGCCAAACGACGTGCTAAGCTCGCCGATGCTGCTCTTTTTAGCACCCGCACTTGGATTTGTGCCAAACCACTTGTTGAGCATGCACATGCATGTTTTGGTTGACGCGGACGTTGTTTTCTGCAAAACCACAAGTTATGCATGCACATGCTGCTTTTGGCAGAGCGCGAGCGTGGATTTCTGCCAAACGACGTGCTAAGCACGCCGATGCTGCTCTTTTTAGCACCCGCACATGGATTTGTGCCAAAACCACTTGTTGAGCATGCACATGCATCTTTTGGTAGACGCGGACGTTGTTTTCTGCAAAACCACAAGTTATGCATGCACATGCTGCTTTTGGCATAGCGTGCACGTGGATTTCTGCCTAACGACGTGCTAAGCACGCCGATGCTGCTCTTTTTAGCACCCGCACATGGATTTGTGCCAAACCGCTGGTTGAGCATGCACATGCCTCTTTTGGTAGACGCGGACGTTGTTTTCTGTAAAACCAAGAGTTATGCATCCACATGCTGCTTTTGGCAGAGCGCGCACGTGGATTTCTGCCAAACGACGTGCTAAGCACGCCGATGCTGCTCTTTTTAGCACCCGCACATGGATTTGTGCCAAACCACTTGTTGAGCATGCACACGCATCATTGGTAGACGCGGACGTTCTTTTCTGCAAAACCACGAGTTATGGATGCACATGCTGCTTTTGGCAGAGCGCGCACGTGGATTTCTACCAAAGGACGTGCCAAGCACGCCAATGCTGCTCTTTTTAGCACCCGCGCATGGATTTCTGCCAAACAACTTGTTGAGCATGCACATGCATCTTTTGGTAGACCCGGAAGTTCTTTTCTGCAAAACTAGAAGTTATGCATGCACATGCTGCCTTTGACAGAGCGCGCACGTGGATTTCTGCCAAACGACGTGCTAAGCTTGCCGATGCTGCTCTTTTTAGCACCCGCGCATTTATTTCTGCCAAACCACTTGTTGAGCATGCACATGCATCTTTTGGTAGACGCGGACGTTTTCCGCAAAAGCACAAGTAATGCATGCACATGCTGCTTTTGGCAGAGCGCGCACATGGATTTCTGACAAACGACGAGCTAAGCAAGCGCATACTGCTCTTTTTAGCACCCGCGCATGGATTTCTGCCAAACAACTTGTTGAGCATGCACATGCATCTTTTGGTAGACGCGGAAGTTCTTTTCTGCAAAACTACAAGTTATGCATGCACATGCTGCCTTTGGCAGAGCGCTCACGTGGATTTCTGCCAAACGACGTGCTAAGCTCGCCGATGCTGCTCTTTTTAGCACCCGCACTTGGATTTGTGCCAAACCACTTGTTGAGCATGCACATGCATCTTTTGGTAGACGCGGACGTTGTTTTCTGCAAAACCAGAAGTTATGCATGCACATGCTGCTTTTGGCAGAGCGCGAGCATGGATTTCTGCCAAACGACGTGCTAAGCTCGCCGATGCTGCTCTTTTTAGCATCCGCACATGGATTTGTGCGAAAACCACTTGTTGAGCATGCACATGCATCTTTTGGTAGACGCGGACGTTGTTTTCTGCAAAACTACAAGTTATGCATGCACATGCTGCTTTTGGCAGAGCGCGCACGTGGATTTCTGAGAAACGACGTGCTAAGCACGCCGACGCTGCTCTTTTTAGCACCCGCACATGGATTAGTGCCAAACCACTTGTTGAGCATGCACATGCATCTTTTGGTAGACGCGGACGTTGTATTCTGCAAAACCACAAGTTATGCATGCACATGCTGCTTTTGGCAGAGCGCGCACGTGGATTTCTACCAAAGGACGTGCGAAGCACGCCAGTGCTGCTCTTTTTGCACCCGCGCATGGATTTCTGCCAAACAACTTGTTGAGCATGCACATGCATCTTTTGGTAGACGCGGAAGTTCTTTTCTGCAAAACTACAAGTTATGCATGCATATGCTGCCTTTGGCAGAGCGCGCACGTGGATTTCTGCCAAACGACGTGCTAAGCTCGCGGATGCTGCTTTTTTAGCACCCGCACTTGGATTTGTGCCAAACCACTTGTTGAGCATGCACATGCATCTTTTGGTAGACGCGGACGTTGTTTTCTGCAAAACCACAAGTTATGCATGCACATGCTGCTTTTGGCAGAGCGCGAGCGTGGATTTCTGCCAAACGACGTGCTAAGCACGCCGATGCTGCTCTTTTTAGCACCCGCACATGGATTTGTGCCAAAACCACTTGTTGAGCATGCACATGCATCTTTTTGTAGACGCGGACGTTGTTTTCTGCAAAACCACAAGTTATGCATGCACATGCTGCTTTTGGCAGAGCGCGCACGTGGATTTCTGCCAAACGACGTGCTAAGCACGCCGATGCTGCTCTTTTTAGCACCCGCACATGGATTTGTGCCAAACCACTGGTTGAGCATGCACATGCCTCTTTTGGTAGACGCGGACGTTGTTTTCTGCAAAACCAAGAGTTAGGCATCCACATGCTGCTTTTGGCAGAGCGCGCACGTGGATTTCTGCCAAACGACGTGCTAAGCACGCCGATGCTCTTTTTAGCACCCGCACATGGATTTGTGGCAAACGACTTGTTGAGCATGCACATGCATCTTTTGGTAGACGCGGACGTTGTTTTCTGCAAAACCACAAGTTATGCATGCACATGCTGCTTTTGGCATAGCGTGCACGTGGATTTCTGCCTAACGACGTGCTAAGCACGCCGATGCTGCTCTTTTTAGCACCCGCACATGGATTTGTGCCAAACCGCTGGTTGAGCATGCACATGCCTCTTTTGGTAGACGCGGACGTTGTTTTCTGTAAAACCAAGAGTTATGCATCCACATGCTGCTTTTGGCAGAGCGCGCACGTGGATTTCTGCCAAACGACGTGCTAAGCACGCCGATGCTGCTCTTTTTAGCACCCGCACATGGATTTGTGCCAAACCACTTGTTGAGCATGCACACGCATCATTGGTAGACGCGGACGTTCTTTTCTGCAAAACCACGAGTTATGGATGCACATGCTGCTTTTGGCAGAGCGCGCACGTGGATTTCTACCAAAGGACGTGCCAAGCACGCCAATGCTGCTCTTTTTAGCACCCGCGCATGGATTTCTGCCAAACAACTTGTTGAGCATGCACATGCATCTTTTGGTAGACCCGGAAGTTCTTTTCTGCAAAACTAGAAGTTATGCATGCACATGCTGCCTTTGACAGAGCGCGCACGTGGATTTCTGCCAAACGACGTGCTAAGCTTGCCGATGCTGCTCTTTTTAGCACCCGCGCATTTATTTCTGCCAAACCACTTGTTGAGCATGCACATGCATCTTTTGGTAGACCCGGACGTTCTTTTCTGCAAAACTAGAAGTTATGCATGCACATGCTGCCTTTGACAGAGCGCGCACGTGGATTTCTGCCAAACGACGTGCTAAGCTTGCCGATGCTGCTCTTTTTAGCACCCGCGCATTTATTTCTGCCAAACCACTTGTTGAGCATGCACATGCATCTTTTGGTAGACGCGGACGTTTTCCGCAAAAGCACAAGTAATGCATGCACATGCTGCTTTTGGCAGAGCGCGCACATGGATTTCTGACAAACGACGAGCTAAGCAAGCGCATACTGCTCTTTTTAGCACCCGCGCATGGATTTCTGCCAAACAACTTGTTGAGCATGCACATGCATCTTTTGGTAGACGCGGAAGTTCTTTTCTGCAAAACTACAAGTTATGCATGCACATGCTGCCTTTGGCAGAGCGCTCACGTGGATTTCTGCCAAACGACGTGCTAAGCTCGCCGATGCTGCTCTTTTTAGCACCCGCACTTGGATTTGTGCCAAACCACTTGTTGAGCATGCACATGCATCTTTTGGTAGACGCGGACGTTGTTTTCTGCAAAACCAGAAGTTATGCATGCACATGCTGCTTTTGGCAGAGCGCGAGCATGGATTTCTGCCAAACGACGTGCTAAGCTCGCCGATGCTGCTCTTTTTAGCACCCGCACATGGATTTGTGCGAAAACCACTTGTTGAGCATGCACATGCATCTTTTGGTAGACGCGGACGTTGTTTTCTGCAAAACTACAAGTTATGCATGCACATGCTGCTTTTGGCAGAGCGCGCACGTGGATTTCTGAGAAACGACGTGCTAAGCACGCCGACGCTGCTCTTTTTAGCACCCGCACATGGATTAGTGCCAAACCACTTGTTGAGCATGCACATGCATCTTTTGGTAGACGCGGACGTTGTATTCTGCAAAACCACAAGTTATGCATGCACATGCTGCTTTTGGCAGAGCGCGCACGTGGATTTCTACCAAAGGACGTGCGAAGCACGCCAGTGCTGCTCTTTTTGCACCCGCGCATGGATTTCTGCCAAACAACTTGTTGAGCATGCACATGCATCTTTTGGTAGACGCGGAAGTTCTTTTCTGCAAAACTACAAGTTATGCATGCATATGCTGCCTTTGGCAGAGCGCGCACGTGGATTTCTGCCAAACGACGTGCTAAGCTCGCGGATGCTGCTTTTTTAGCACCCGCACTTGGATTTGTGCCAAACCACTTGTTGAGCATGCACATGCATCTTTTGGTAGACGCGGACGTTGTTTTCTGCAAAACCACAAGTTATGCATGCACATGCTGCTTTTGGCAGAGCGCGAGCGTGGATTTCTGCCAAACGACGTGCTAAGCACGCCGATGCTGCTCTTTTTAGCACCCGCACATGGATTTGTGCCAAAACCACTTGTTGAGCATGCACATGCATCTTTTTGTAGACGCGGACGTTGTTTTCTGCAAAACCACAAGTTATGCATGCACATGCTGCTTTTGGCAGAGCGCGCACGTGGATTTCTGCCAAACGACGTGCTAAGCACGCCGATGCTGCTCTTTTTAGCACCCGCACATGGATTTGTGCCAAACCACTGGTTGAGCATGCACATGCCTCTTTTGGTAGACGCGGACGTTGTTTTCTGCAAAACCAAGAGTTAGGCATCCACATGCTGCTTTTGGCAGAGCGCGCACGTGGATTTCTGCCAAACGACGTGCTAAGCACGCCGATGCTCTTTTTAGCACCCGCACATGGATTTGTGGCAAACGACTTGTTGAGCATGCACATGCATCTTTTGGTAGACGCGGACGTTGTATTCTGCAAAACTACAAGTTATGCATGCACATGCTGCTTTTGGCAGAGCGCGCACGTGGATTTCTGACAAACGACATGCTAAGCACGCCGATGCTGCTCTTTTTAGCACGCGCACATGGATTTGTGCCAAAACCACTTGTTGAGCATGCACATGCATCTTTTGGTAGACGCGGACGTTGTTTTCTGCAAAACCACAAGTTATGCATGTACATGCTGCTTTTGGCAGAGCGCGCACGTGGATTTCTGCCAAACGACGTGCTAAGCACGCCGATGCTGCTCTTTTAAGCACCCGCACATGGATTTGTGCCAAACCACTGGTTGAGCATGCACATGCCTCTTTTGGTAGACGCGGACGTTGTTTCCTGCAAAACCAAGAGTTATGCATCCACATGCTGCTTTTGGCAATGCGCGCACGTGGATTTCTGCCAAACGGCGTGCTAAGCACACCGATGCTGCTCTTTTTAGCACCCGCACATGAATTTGCGCCAAACCACATGTTGAGCATGCACATGCATCTTTTCGTAGACGCGGACGTTCTTTTCTGCAAAACCACAAGTTATGCATGCACATGCTGCTTTTGGAAGAGCGCGCACGTGGATTTCTGCCAAAGGACGTGCCAAGAACGCCAATGCTGCTCTTTTTAGCACCCGCGCATGGATTTCTGCCAAACAACTTGTTGAGCATGCACATGCATCTTTTGGTAGACGCGGACGTTGTTTTCTGCAAAACCACAAGTTATGCATGCACATGCTTCTTTTAGCAGAGCGCGAGCGTGGATTTCTGCCAAACGACGTGCTAAGCACGCCGATGCTGCTATTTTTAGCACCCGCACATGGATTTGTGCCAAAACCACTTGTTGAGCATGCACATGCATCTTTTGGTAGACGCGGACGTTGTTTTCTGCAAAACCACAGGTTATGCATGCACATGCTGCTTTTGGCAGAGCGCGCACGTGGATTTCTGCCAAACGACGTGCTAAGCACGCCGATGCTGCTCTTTTTAGCACCCGCACATGGATTTGTGCCAAACCACTGGTTGAGCATGCACATGCCTCTTTTGGTAGACGCGGACGTTGTTTTCTGCAAAACCAAGAGTTATGCATCGACATGCTGCTTTTGGCAGAGCGCGCACGTGGATTTCTGCCAAACGACGTGCTGAGCACGCCGATGCTGCTCTTTTTAGCACCCGCACATGGATTTGTGGAAAACGACTTGTTGAGGATGCACATGCATCTTTTGGTAGACGCGGACGTTGTTTTCTGCAAAACTACAAGTTATGCATGCACATGCTGCTTTTGGCAGAGCGCGCACGTGGATTTCTGACAAACGACATGCTAAGCACGCCGATGCTGCTCTTTTGGGCACCCGCACATGGATTTGTGCCAAACAACTTGTTGAGCATGCACATGCCTCTTTTGGTAGACGCGGACGTTGTTTTCTGCAAAACCAAGAGTTATGCATCCACATGGTGCTTTTGGCAAAGCGCGCACGTGGATTTCTGCCAAAGGACGTGCCAAGCACGCCAATGCTGCTCTTTTTAGCACCCACGCATGGATTTCTGCCAAACAACTTGTTGAGCATGCACATGCATCTTTTGGTAGACGCGGACGTTGTTTTCTGCAAAACCACAAGTTATGCATGCACATGCTGCTTTTGGCTGAGCGCGAGCGTGGATTTCTGCCAAACGACGTGCTAAGCACGCCGATGCTGCTCTTTTTAGCACCCGCACATGGATTTGTGCCAAAACCACTTGTTGAGCATGCACATGCATCTTTTGGTAGACGCGGACGTTGTTTTCTGCAAAACCACAAGTTATGCATGCACATGCTGCTTTTGGCAGTGCGCGCACGTGGATTTTTGCCAAACGACGTGCTAAGCACTCCGATGCTGCTCTTTTTAGCACCCGCACATGGATTTGTCCCAAACCACTGGTTGAGCATGCACATGCCTCTTTTGGTAGACGCGGACGTTGTTTTCTGCAAAACCAAGAGTTATGCATCCACATGCTGCTTTTGGCAGAGCGCGCACGTGGATTTCTGCCAAACGACGTGCTAAGCACGCCGATGCTGCTCTTTTTAGCACCGGCACATGGATTTGTGGCAAACGACTTGTTGAGCATGCACATGCATCTTTTGGAAGACGCGGACGTTGTTTTCTGCAAAACTACAAGTTATGCATGCGCATGCTGCTTTTGGCAGAGCGCGCACGTGGATTTCTGACAAACGACATGCTAAGCACGCCGATGCTGCTCTTTTAAGCACCCGCACATGGATTTGTGCCAAACAACTTGTTGAGCATGCACATGCATCTTTTGGTAGACGCGGACGTTGTTTTCTGCAAAACTACAAGTTATGCATGCAGATGCTGCTTTTGCCAGAGCGCGCACGTGGATTTCTGCCAAACGACGTGCTAAGCACGCCCGTGCCGCTCTTTTTAGCACCCGCGCGTTTATTTCTGCCAAACCACTTGTTGAGCATGCACATGCATCTTTTGGTAGACGCGGACGTTATTTTCTGCAAAACTACAAGTTATCCTTGCACATGCTGCTTTTGGCAGAGCGCGCACGTGGATTTCTGCCAAACGACGTGCTAAGCAAGCCCATGCTGCTCTTTTTAGCACCCACGCATGGATTTGTGCCAAACCACTTTTTGAGCATGTGACATGCATCTTTTGGTAGACGCGGACGTTGTTTTCTGCAAAACTACAAGATATGCATGCACATGCTGCTTTTGGCAGAGCGCGCACGTGGATGTCTGCCAAACGACGTGCTAAGCACGCCGATGCTGCTCTTTTTAGCACCCGCACATGGATTTGTGCCAAACCACTGGTTGAGCATGCACATGCCTCTTTTGGTAGACGCGGACGTTGTTTTCTGTAAAACCAATAGTTATGCTTCCACATGCTGCTTTTGGCAGAGCGCACACGTGGATTTCTGCCAAACGACGTGCTAAGCACGCCGATGCTGCTCTTTTTAGCACCCGCACATGGATTTGTGCCAAACCACTTGTTGAGCATGCACATGCATCTTTTGGTAGATGCAGACGTTCTTTTCTGCAAAACCACGAGTTATGGATGCACATGCTGCTTTTGCCAGAGCGCGCACGTGGATTTCTGCCAAACGACGTGCTAAGCACGCCCGTGCCGCTCTTTTTAGCACCCGCGCGTTTATTTCTGCCAAACCACTTGTTGAGCATGCACATGCATCTTTTGGTAGACGCGGACGTTATTTTCTGCAAAACTACAAGTTATCCTTGCACATGCTGCTTTTGGCAGAGCGCGCACGTGGATTTCTGCCAAACGACGTGCTAAGCAAGCCCATGCTGCTCTTTTTAGCACCCACGCATGGATTTGTGCCAAACCACTTTTTGAGCATGTGACATGCATCTTTTGGTAGACGCGGACGTTGTTTTCTGCAAAACTACAAGATATGCATGCACATGCTGCTTTTGGCAGAGCGCGCACGTGGATGTCTGCCAAACGACGTGCTAAGCACGCCGATGCTGCTCTTTTTAGCACCCGCACATGGATTTGTGCCAAACCACTGGTTGAGCATGCACATGCCTCTTTTGGTAGACGCGGACGTTGTTTTCTGTAAAACCAATAGTTATGCTTCCACATGCTGCTTTTGGCAGAGCGCACACGTGGATTTCTGCCAAACGACGTGCTAAGCACGCCGATGCTGCTCTTTTTAGCACCCGCACATGGATTTGTGCCAAACCACTTGTTGAGCATGCACATGCATCTTTTGGTAGATGCAGACGTTCTTTTCTGCAAAACCACGAGTTATGGATGCACATGCTGCTTTTGGCAGAGCGCGCACGTGGATTTCTGCCAAAGGACGTGCCAAGCACGCCAATGCTGCTCTTTTTAGCACCCGCGCATGGATTTCTGCCAAACAACTTGTTGAGCATGCACATGCATCTTTTGGTAGACCCGGAAGTTCTTTTCTGCAAAACTACAAGTTATGCATGCACATGCTGCCTTTGGCAGAGCGCCACGTGGATTTCTGCCAAACGACGTGCTAAGCTCGCCGATGCTGCTCTTTTTAGCACCCGCGCATTTATTTCTGCCAAACCACTTGTTGAGCATGCACATGCATCTTTTGGTAGACGCGGACGTTTTCCGCAAAAGCACAAGTTATGCGTGCACATGCTGCTTTTGGCAGAGCGCGCACATCGATATCAGACAAACGACGTGCTAAGCAAGCGCATGCTGCTCTTTTTAGCACCCGCGCATGGATTTGTGCCAAACCACTTGTTGAGCATGCACACGCATCTTTTGGTAGACGCGGATGTTGTTTTCTGCAAAACTACAAGTTATGCGTGCACATGCTGCTTTTAGCAGAGCGCGCACGTAGATTTCTGCCAAACGACGTGCTAAGCACGCCGATGCTGCTCTTTTTAGTACCCGCACATGGATTTGTGCCAAAACCTCTTGTTGAGCATGCACATTCATCTTTTGGTAGACGCGTACGTTGTTTTCTGCAAAACCACAAGTTATGCATGCGCATGCTGCTTTTGGCATAGCGCGCACGATGATTTCTGCCAAACGACTGCTAAGCACGCCGATGCTGCTCTTTTCAGCACCCGCACATTTATTTGTGCCAAACAACTTGTTGAGCATGCACATGCCTCTTTTGGTAGACGCGGACGTTGTTTTCTGCAAAACTAAGAGTAATGCATGCACAGGCTGCTTTTGGCAAAGCGCGCTCGTGGATTTCTGCCAAAGGACGTGCTAAGCACGCCGATGCTGCTCTTTTGAGCACCCCCACATGGATTTGTGCCAAACCACTTGTTGAGCATGCACATCCCTCTTTTGGTAGACGCGGACGTTGTTTTCTGCAAAACCAAGAGTAATGCATGCACAGGCTGCTTTTGGCAAAGCGCGCACGTGGATTTCTGCCAAAGGACGTGCTAAGCACGCCGATGCTGCTCTTTTTAGCACCCCCACATGGATTTGTGCCAAACCACTTGTTGAGCATGCACACGCATCTTTTGGTAGACGCGGACGTTCTTTTCTGCAAAACCACAAGTTATGCATGCACATGCTGCTTTTGGCAGAGCGCGCACGTGGGTTTCTACCAAAGGACGTGCCAAGCACGCCAATGCTGCTATTTTTAGCACCCGCGCATGGATTTCTGCCAAACAACTTGTTTAGCATGCACATGCATCTTTTGGTAGGCGCGGAAGTTCTTTTCTGCAAAACTACAAGTTAAGCATGCATATGCTGCCTTTGGCAGAGCGCGCACGTGGATTTCCGCAAAACGACGTGCTAAGCTCGCCGATGCTGCTCTTTTTAGCACCCGCACTTGGATTTGTGCCAAACCGCTTGTTGAGCATGCACATCCATATTTTGGTTGACGCGGACGTTGTTTTCTGCAAAACAACAAGTTATGCATGCACATGCTGCTTTTGGCAGAGCGCGAGCGTGGATTTCTGCCAAACGACGTGCTAAGCACGCCGATGCTGCTCTTTTTAGCAGCCGCACATGGATTTGTGCCAAAACCACTTGTTGTGCATGCAGATGCATCTTTTGGTAGACGCGGACGTTGTTTTCTGCAAAACCACAAGTTATGCATGCACATGCTGCTTTTGGCAGAGCGCGCACGTGGATTTCTGCCAAAGGACGTGCCAAGCACGCCAATGCTGCTCTTTTTAGCACCCGCGCATGGATTTTTGCCAAACCACTTGTTGAGCATGCACATGCATCTTTTGGTAGGCGCGGACGTTGTTTTCTGCAAAACCACAAGTTATCCATGCACATGCTGCTTTTGGCAGAGCACGAGCGTGGATTTCTGCCAAACGACGTGCTAAGCATGCCGATGCTGCTCTTTTTAGCACCCGCACATAGATTTGTGCCAAAACCACTTGTTGAGCATGCACATGCATCTTTTGGTAGACGCGGGCGTTGTTTTCTGCAAAACCACAAGTTATGCATGCACATGCTGCTTTTGGCAGAGCGTGCACGTGGATTTCCGCCAAACGACGTGCTAAGCACGCCGATGCTGCTCTTTTTAGGACCCGCACATGGATTTGTGCCAAACCACTGGTTGAGCATGCACATGCCTCTTTTGGTAGACGTGGACGTTGTTTTCTCTAAAACCAAGAGTTATGCATCCACATGCTGCTTTTGGCAGAGCGCGCACGTGGATTTCTGCCAAACGACGTGCTAAGCACGCCGATGCTGCTCTTTTTAGCACCCGCACATGGATTTGTGCCAAACCACTGGTTGAGCATGCACATGCATCTTTTGGTAGACGCGGACGTTGTTTTCTGCAAAACCAAGAGTTATGCATCGACATGCTGCTTTTGGCAGAGCGCGCACGTGGATTTCTGGCAAACGACTGCTAAGCACGCCGATGCTGCTCTTTTCAGCACCCGCACATGGATTTGTGCCAAACCACTTGTTGAGTATGCACATGCGTCTTTTGGTAGACGCGGACGTTGTTTTCTGCAAAACCAAGAGTTATGCATCGACATGCTGCTTTTGGCAGAGCGCGCACGTGGATTTCTGCCAAAGGACGTGCCAAGCACGCCAATGCTGCTCTTTTTAGCACCCGCGCATGGATTTCTGCCAAACAACTTGTTGAGCATGCACATGCATCTTTTGGTAGACGCGGAAGTTCTTTTCTGCAAAACTACAAGTTATGCATGCACATGCTGCCTTTGGCAGAGCGCGCACGTGGATTTCTGCCAAAGGACGTGCTAAGCTCGCCGACGCTGCTCTTTTTAGCACCCGCACTTGGATTTGTGCCAAACCACTTGTTGAGCATGCACATGCCTCTTTTGGTAGACGCGGACGTTGTTTTCTGCAAAACCACAAGTTATGCATGCACATGCTCCTTTTGGCAGAGCGCGAGCGTGGATTTCTGCCAAACGACGTGCTAAGCACGCCGATGCTGCTCTTTTTAGCACCCGCACATGGATTTGTGGCAAACGACTTGTTGAGCATGCACATGCATCTTTTGGAAGACGCGGACGTTGTTTTCTGCAAAACTACAAGTTATGCATGCACATGCTGCTTTTGGCAGAGCGCACACGTGGATTTCTGACAAACGACATGCTAAGCACGCCGATGCTGCTCTTTTAAGCACCCGCACATGGATTTGTGCCAAACAACTTGTTGAGCATGCACATGCATCTTTTGGTAGACGCGGACGTTGTTTTCTGCAAAACTACAAGTTATGCATGCAGATGCTGCTTTTGCCAGAGCGCGCACGTGGATTTCTGCCAAACGACGTGCTAAGCACGCCCGTGCCGCTCTTTTTAGCACCCGCGCATTTATTTCTGCCAAACCACTTGTTGAGCATGCACATGCATCTTTTGGTAGACGCGGACGTTATTTTCTGCAAAACTACAAGTTATCCTTGCACATGCTGCTTTTGGCAGAGCGCGCACGTGGATTTCTGCCAAACGACGGGCTAAGCAAGCCCATGCTGCTCTTTTTAGCACCCACGCATGGATTTGTGCCAAACCACTTTTTGAGCATGTGACATGCATCTTTTGGTAGACGCGGACGTTGTTTTCTGCAAAACTACAAGATATGCATGCACATGCTGCTTTTGGCAGAGCGCGCACGTGGATGTCTGCCAAACGACGTGCTAAGCACGCCGATGCTGCTCTTTTTAGCACCCGCACATGGATTTGTGCCAAACCACTGGTTGAGCATGCACATGCCTCTTTTGGTAGACGCGGACGTTGTTTTCTGTAAAACCAATAGTTATGCTTCCACATGCTGCTTTTGGCAGAGCGCACACGTGGATTTCTGCCAAACGACGTGCTAAGCACGCCGATGCTGCTCTTTTTAGCACCCGCATATGGATTTGTGCCAAACCACTTGTTGAGCATGCACATGCATCTTTTGGTAGATGCAGACGTTCTTTTCTGCAAAACCACGAGTTATGGATGCACATGCTGCTTTTGGCAGAGCGCGCACGTGGATTTATGCCAAAGGACGTGCCAAGCACGCCAATGCTGCTCTTTTTAGCACCCGCGCATGGATTTCTGCCAAACAACTTGTTGAGCATGCACATGCATCTTTTGGTAGACCCGGAAGTTCTTTTCTGCAAAACTACAAGTTATGCATGCACATGCTGCCTTTGGCAGAGCGCCACGTGGATTTCTGCCAAACGACGTGATAAGCTCGCCGATGCTGCTCTTTTTAGCACCCGCGCATTTATTTCTGCCAAACCACTTGTTGAGCATGCACATGCATCTTTTGGTAGACGCGGACGTTTTCCGCAAAAGCACAAATTATGCGTGCACATGCTGCTTTTGGCAGAGCGCGCACATGGATATCAGACAAACGACGTGCTAAGCAAGCGCATGCTGCTCTTTTTAGCACCCGCGCATGGATTTGTGCCAAACCACTTGTTGAGCATGCACACGCATCTTTTGGTAGACGCGGACGTTGTTTTCTGCAAAACTACAAGTTATGCGTGCACATGCTGCTTTTAGCAGAGCGCGCACGTGGATTTCTGCCAAACGACGTGCTAAGCACGCCGATGCTGCTCTTTTTAGCACCCGCACATGGATTTGTGCCAAAACCTCTTGTTGAGCCTGCACATTCATCTTTTGGTAGACGCGTACGTTGTTTTCTGCAAAACCACAAGTTATGCATGCGCATGCTGCTTTTGGCATAGCGCGCACGATGATTTCTGCCAAACGACTGCTAAGCACGCCGATGCTGCTCTTTTCAGCACCCGCACATTTATTTGTGCCAAACAACTTGTTGAGCATGCACATGCCTCTTTTGGTAGACGCGGACGTTGTTTTCTGCAAAACCAAGAGTAATGCATGCACAGGCTGCTTTTGGCAAAGCGCGCTCGTGGATTTCTGCCAAAGGACGTGCTAAGCACGCCGATGCTGCTCTTTTTAGCACCCCCACATGGATTTGTGCCAAACCACTTGTTGAGCATGCACATCCCTCTTTTGGTAGACGCGGACGTTGTTTTCTGCAAAACCAAGAGTAATGCATGCACAGGCTGCTTTTGGCAAAGCGCGCACGTGGATTTCTGCCAAAGGACGTGCTAAGCACGCCGATGCTGCTCTTTTTAGCACCCCCACATGGATTTGTGCCAAACCACTTGTTGAGCATGCACATGCATCTTTTGGTAGACGCGGACGTTCTTTTCTGCAAAACCACAAGTTATGCATGCACATGCTGCTTTTGGCAGAGCGCGCACGTGGGTTTCTACCAAAGGACGTGCCAAGCACGCCAATGCTGCTATTTTTAGCACCCGCGCATGGATTTCTGCCAAACAACTTGTTTAGCATGCACATGCATCTTTTGGTAGGCGCGGAAGTTCTTTTCTGCAAAACTACTAGTTAAGCATGCATATGCTGCCTTTGGCAGAGCGCGCACGTGGATTTCCGCAAAACGACGTGCTAAGCTCGCCGATGCTGCTCTTTTTAGCACCCGCACTTGGATTTGTGCCAAACCGCTTTTTGAGCATGCACATCCATATTTTGGTTGACGCGGACGTTGTTTTCTGCAAAACAACAAGTTATGCATGCACATGCTGCTTTTGGCAGAGCGCGAGCGTGGATTTCTGCCAAACGACGTGCTAAGCACGCCGATGCTGCTCTTTTTAGCAGCCGCACATGGATTTGTGCCAAAACCACTTGTTGTGCATGCAGATGCATCTTTTGGTAGACGCGGACGTTGTTTTCTGCAAAACCACAAGTTATGCATGCACATGCTGCTTTTGGCAGAGCGCGCACGTGGATTTCTGCCAAAGGACGTGCCAAGCACGCCAATGCTGCTCTTTTTAGCACCCGCGCATGGATTTTTGCCAAACCACTTGTTGAGCATGCACATGCATCTTTTGGTAGGCGCGGACGTTGTTTTCTGCAAAACCACAAGTTATCCATGCACATGCTGCTTTTGGCAGAGCACGAGCGTGGATTTCTGCCAAACGACGTGCTAAGCATGCCGATGCTGCTCTTTTTAGCACCCGCACATAGATTTGTGCCAAAACCACTTGTTGAGCATGCACATGCATCTTTTGGTAGACGCGGGCGTTGTTTTCTGCAAAACCACAAGTTATGCATGCACATGCTGCTTTTGGCAGAGCGTGCACGTGGATTTCCGCCAAACGACATGCTAAGCACGCCGATGCTGCTCTTTTTAGGACCCGCACATGGATTTGTGCCAAACCACTGGTTGAGCATGCACATGCCTCTTTTGGTAGACGTGGACGTTGTTTTCTGTAAAACCAAGAGTTATGCATCCACATGCTGCTTTTGGCAGAGCGCGCACGTGGATTTCTTACAAACGACATGCTAAGCACGCCGATGCTGCTCTTTTAAGCACCCGCACATGGATTTGTGCCAAAACCACTTGTTGAGCATGCACATGCATCTTTTGGTAGACGCGTACGTTGTTTTCTGCAAAACCACAAGTTATGCATGCACATGCTGCTTTTGGCAGAGCGCGCACGTGGATTTCTGGCAAACGACTGCTAAGCACGCCGATGCTGCTCTTTTCAGCACCCGCACATGGATTTGTGCCAAACCACTTGTTGAGTATGCACATGCGTCTTTTTGTAGACGCGGACGTTGTTTTCAGCAAAACCAAGAGTAATGCATCCACAGGCTGCTTTTTGCAAAGCGCGCACGTGGATTTCTGCCATGGGACGTGCTAAGCACGCCGATGCTGCTTTTTTAGCACCCACACATGGATTTGTGCCAAACCACTTGTTGAGCATGCACATGCATCTTTTGGTAGACGCGGACGTTCTTTTCTGCAAAACCACAAGTTATGCATGCACATGCTGCTTTTGGCAGAGCGCGCACGTGCATTTCTACCAAAGGACGTGCGAAGCACGCCAGTGCTGCTCTTTTTGCACCCGCGCATGGATTTCTGCCAAACAACTTGTTGAGCATGCACATGCATCTTTTGGTAGACGCGGAAGTTCTTTTCTGCAAAACTACAAGTTATGCATGCATATGCTGCCTTTGGCAGAGCGCGCACGTGGATTTCTGCCAAACGACGTGCTAAGCTCGCCGATGCTGCTCTTTTTAGCACCCGCACTTGGATTTGTGCCAAACCACTTGTTGAGCATGCACATGCATCTTTTGGTAGACGCGGACGTTGTTTTCTGCAAAACCACAAGTTATGCATGCACATGCTGCTTTTGGCAGAGCGCGAGCGTGGATTTCTGCCAAACGACGTGCTAAGCACACCGATGCTGCTCTTTTTAGCACCCGCACATGGATTTGTGCCAAAACCACTTGTTGAGCATGCACATGCATCTTTTGGTAGACGCGGACGTTGTTTTCTGCAAAACCACAAGTTATGCATGCACATGCTGCTTTTGGCAGAGCGCCACGTGGATTTCTGCCAAACGACGTGCTAAGCACGCCGATGCTGCTCTTTTTAGCACCCGCACATGGATCTGTGCCAAACCACTGGTTGAGCATGCACATGCCTCTTTTGGTAGACGCGGACGTTGTTTTCTGCAAAACCGAGTTATGCATCCACATGCTGCGTTTGGCAGAGCGCGCACGTGGATTTCTGCCAAACGACGTGATAAGCACGCCGATGCTGCTCTTTTTAGCACCCGCACATGAATTTGTGCCAAACCACATGTTGAGCATGCACATGCATCTTTTGGTAGACGCGGACGTTCTTTTCTGCAAAACCACAAGTTATGCATGCACATGCTGCTTTTGGCAGAGCGCGCACGTGGATTTCTGCAAAGGACGTGCCAAGCACGCCAGTGCTGCTCTTTTTGCTCCCGCGCATAGATTTTTGCCAAACAACTTGTTGAGCATGCACATGCATCTTTTGGTAGACGCGGAAGTTCTTTTCTGCAAAACTACAAGTTATGCATGCATATGCTGCCTTTGGCAGAGCGCGCACGTGGATTTCTGCCAAACGACGTGCTAAGCTCGCCGATGCTGCTCTTTTTAGCACCCGCACTTGGATTTGTGCCAAACCACTTGTTGAGCATGCACATGCATGTTTTGGTTGACGCGGACGTTGTTTTCTGCAAAACCACAAGTTATGCATGCACATGCTGCTTTTGGCAGAGCGCGAGCGTGGATTTCTGCCAAACGACGTGCTACGCACGCCGATGCTGCTCTTTTTAGCACCCGCACATGGATTTGTGCCAAACCACTTGTTGAGCATGCACACGCATCATTGGTAGACGCGGACGTTCTTTTCTGCAAAACCACGAGTTATGGATGCACATGCTGCTTTTGGCAGAGCGCGCACGTGGATTTCTACCAAAGGACGTGCCAAGCACGCCAATGCTGCTCTTTTTAGCACCCGCGCATGGATTTCTGCCAAACAACTTGTTGAGCATGCACATGCATCTTTTGGTAGACCCGGAAGTTCTTTTCTGCAAAACTAGAAGTTATGCATGCACATGCTGCCTTTGACAGAGCGCGCACGTGGATTTCTGCCAAACGACGTGCTAAGCTTGCCGATGCTGCTCTTTTTAGCACCCGCGCATTTATTTCTGCCAAACCACTTGTTGAGCATGCACATGCATCTTTTGGTAGACCCGGAAGTTCTTTTCTGCAAAACTAGAAGTTATGCATGCACATGCTGCCTTTGACAGAGCGCGCACGTGGATTTCTGCCAAACGACGTGCTAAGCTTGCCGATGCTGCTCTTTTTAGCACCCGCGCATTTATTTCTGCCAAACCACTTGTTGAGCATGCACATGCATCTTTTGGTAGACGCGGACGTTTTCCGCAAAAGCACAAGTAATGCATGCACATGCTGCTTTTGGCAGAGCGCGCACATGGATTTCTGACAAACGACGAGCTAAGCAAGCGCATACTGCTCTTTTTAGCACCCGCGCATGGATTTGTGCCAAACCACTTGTTGAGCATGCACATGCATCTTTTGGTAGACACGGACGTTGTTTTCTGCAAAACTACAAGTTATGCATGCACATGCTGCTTTTGGCAGAGCGCGCACGTGGATTTCTGAGAAACGACGTGCTAAGCACGCCGACGCTGCTCTTTTTAGCACCCGCACATGGATTAGTGCCAAACCACTTGTTGAGCATGCACATGCATCTTTTGGTAGACGCGGACATTGTATTCTGCAAAACCACAAGTTATGCATGCACATGCTGCTTTTGGCAGAGCGCGCACGTGGGTTTCTACCAAAGGACGTGCCAAGCACGCCAATGCTGCTATTTTTAGCACCCGCGCATGGATTTCTGCCAAACAACTTGTTTAGCATGCACATGCATCTTTTGGTAGGCGCGGAAGTTCTTTTCTGCAAAACTACAAGTTATGCATGCATATGCTGCCTTTGGCAGAGCGCGCACGTGGATTTCTGCCAAACGACGTGCTAAGCTCGCGGATGCTGCTTTTTTAGCACCCGCACTTGGATTTGTGCCAAACCACTTGTTGAGCATGCACATGCATCTTTTGGTAGACGCGGACGTTGTTTTCTGCAAAACCACAAGTTATGCATGCACATGCTGCTTTTGGCAGAGCGCGAGCGTGGATTTCTGCCAAACGACGTGCTAAGCACGCCGATGCTGCTCTTTTTAGCACCCGCACATGGATTTGTGCCAAAACCACTTGTTGAGCATGCACATGCATCTTTTGGTAGACGCGGACGTTGTTTTCTGCAAAACCACAAGTTATGCATGCACATGCTGCTTTTGGCAGAGCGCGCACGTGGATTTCTGCCAAACGACGTGCTAAGCACGCCGATGCTGCTCTTTTTAGCACCCGCACATGGATTTGTGCCAAACCACTGGTTGAGCATGCACATGCCTCTTTTGGTAGACGCGGACGTTGTTTTCTGCAAAACCAAGAGTTGGGCATCCACATGCTGCTTTTGGCAGAGCGCGCACGTGGATTTCTGCCAAACGGCGTGCTAAGCACGCCGATGCTGCTCTTTTTAGCACCCGCACATGAATTTGCGCCAAACCACATGTTGAGCATGCACATGCATCTTTTCGTAGACGCGGACGTTCTTTTCTGCAAAACCACAAGTTATGCATGCACATGCTGCTTTTGGCAGAGCGCGCACGTGGATTTCTGCCAAACGACGTGCTAAGCACGCCGATGCTGCTCTTTTTAGCACCCGCACATGGATTTGTGCCAAACCACTGGTTGAGCATGCACATGCCTCTTTTGGTAGACGCGGACGTTGTTTTCTGCAAAACCAAGAGTTATGCATCGACATGCTGCTTTTGGCAGAGCGCGCACGTGGATTTCTGCCAAACGACGTGCTGAGCACGCCGATGCTGCTCTTTTTAGCACCCGCACATGGATTTGTGGAAAACGACTTGTTGAGGATGCACATGCATCTTTTGGTAGACGCGGACGTTGTTTTCTGCAAAACTACAAGTTATGCATGCACATGCTGCTTTTGGCAGAGTGCGCACGTGGATTTCTGACAAACGACATGCTAAGCACGCCGATGCTGCTCTTTTGGGCACCCGCACATGGATTTGTGCCAAACAACTTGTTGAGCATGCACATGCCTCTTTTGGTAGACGCGGACGTTGTTTTCTGCAAAACCAAGAGTTATGCATCCACATGGTGCTTTTGGCAGAGCGCGCACGTGGATTTCTGCCAAAGGACGTGCCAAGCACGCCAATGCTGCTCTTTTTAGCACCCGCGCATGGATTTCTGCCAAACAACTTGTTGAGCATGCACATGCATCTTTTGGTAGACGCGGAAGTTCTTTTCTGCAAAACTACAAGTTATGCATGCACATGCTGCCTTTGGCAGAGCGCGCACGTGGATTTCTGCCAAAGGACGTGCTAAGCTCGCCGACGCTGCTCTTTTTAGCACCCGCACTTGGATTTGTGCCAAACCACTTGTTGAGCATGCACATGCATCTTTTGGTAGACGCGGACGTTGTTTTCTGCAAAACCACAAGTTATGCATGCACATGCTGCTTTTGGCAGAGCGCGAGCGTGGATTTCTGCCAAACGACGTGCTAAGCACGCCGATGCTGCTCTTTTTAGCACCCGCACATGGATTTGTGCCAAAACCACTTGTTGAGCATGCACATGCATCTTTTGGTAGGCGCGGACGTTGTTTTCTGCAAAACCACAAGTTATGCATGCACATGCTGCTTTTGGCAGAGCGCGCACGTGGATTTCTGCCAAACGACGTGCTAAGCACGCCGATGCTGCTCTTTTTAGCACCCGCACATGGATTTGTGCCAAACCACTGGTTGAGCATGCACATGCCTCTTTTGGTAGACGCGGACGTTGTTTTCTGCAAAACCAAGAGTTATGCATCGACATGCTGCTTTTGGCAGAGCGCGCACGTGGATTTCTGCCAAACGACGTGCTGAGCACGCCGATGCTGCTCTTTTTAGCACCCGCACATGGATTTGTGGAAAACGACTTGTTGAGGATGCACATGCATCTTTTGGTAGACGCGGACGTTGTTTTCTGCAAAACTACAAGTTATGCATGCACATGCTGCTTTTGGCAGAGCGCGCACGTGGATTTCTAACAAACGACATGCTAAGCACGCCGATGCTGCTCTTTTTAGCACCCGCACATGAATTTGCGCCAAACCACATGTTGAGCATGCACATGCATCTTTTCGTAGACGCGGACGTTCTTGTCTGCAAAACCACAAGTTATGCATGCACATGCTGCTTTTGGCAGAGCGCGCACGTGGATTTCTGCCAAAGGACGTGCCAAGAACGCCAATGCTGCTCTTTTTAGCACCCGCACATGGATTTGTCCCAAACCACTGGTTGAGCATGCACATGCCTCTTTTGGTAGACGCGGACGTTGTTTTCTGCAAAACCAAGAGTTATGCATCCACATGCTGCTTTTGGCAGAGCGCGCACGTGGATTTCTGCCAAACGACGTGCTAAGCACGCCGATGCTGCTCTTTTTAGCACCCGCACATGGATTTGTGGCAAACGACTTGTTGAGCATGCACATGCATCTTTTGGAAGACGCGGACGTTGTTTTCTGCAAAACTACAAGTTATGCATGCACATGCTGCTTTTGGCAGAGCGCGCACGTGGATTTCTGACAAACGACATGCTAAGCACGCCGATGCTGCTCTTTTAAGCACCCGCACATGGATTTGTGCCAAACAACTTGTTGAGCATGCACATGCATCTTTTGGTAGACGCGGACGTTGTTTTCTGCAAAACTACAAGTTATGCATGCAGATGCTGCTTTTGCCAGAGCGCGCACGTGGATTTCTGCCAAAGGACGTGCCAAGCACGCCAATGCTGCTCTTTTTAGCACCCGCGCATGGATTTCTGCCAAACAACTTGTTGAGCATGCACATGCATCTTTTGGTAGACCCGGAAGTTCTTTTCTGCAAAACTACAAGTTATGCATGCACATGCTGCCTTTGGCAGAGCGCCACGTGGATTTCTGCCAAACGACGTGCTAAGCTCGCCGATGCTGCTCTTTTTAGCACCCGCGCATTTATTTCTGCCAAACCACTTGTTGAGCATGCACATGCATCTTTTGGTAGACGCGGACGTTTTCCGCAAAATCACAAGTTATGCGTGCACACGCTGCTTTTGGCAGAGCGCGCACATGGATATCAGACAAACGATGTGCTAAGCAAGCGCATGCTGCTCTTTTTAGTACCCGCGCATGGATTTGTGCCAAACCACTTGTTGAGCATGCACACGCATCTTTTGGTAGACGCGGACGTTGTTTTCTGCAAAACTACAAGTTACGCGTGCACATGCTGCTTTTAGCAGAGCGCGCACGTGGATTTCTGCCAAACGACGTGCTAAGCACGCCGATGCTGCTGTTTTTAGCACCCGCACATGGATTTGTGCCAAAACCTCTTGTTGAGCATGCACATTCATCTTTTGGTAGACGCGTACGTTGTTTTCTGCAAAACCACAAGTTATGCATGCGCATGCTGCTTTTGGCATAGCGCGCACGATGATTTCTGCCAAACGACTGCTAAGCACGCCGATGCTGCTCTTTTCAGCACCCGCACATTTATTTG
The DNA here is from genome assembly GCF_050947875.1 of Dermacentor variabilis. NCBI lineage: Eukaryota > Metazoa > Arthropoda > Arachnida > Ixodida > Ixodidae > Dermacentor > Dermacentor variabilis. The sequence goes on from NW_027460478.1 coordinate 497,837, forward strand.
TGCCAAACAACTTGTTGAGCATGCACATGCCTCTTTTGGTAGACGCGGACGTTGTTTTCTGCAAAACCAAGAGTAATGCATGCACAGGCTGCTTTTGGCAAAGCGCGCTCGTGGATTTCTGCCAAAGGACGTGCTAAGCACGCCGATGCTGCTCTTTTTAGCACCCCCACATGGATTTGTGCCAAACCACTTGTTGAGCATGCACATCCCTCTTTTGGTAGACGCGGACGTTGTTTTCTGCAAAACCAAGAGTAATGCATGCACAGGCTGCTTTTGGCAAAGCGCGCACGTGGATTTCTGCCAAAGGACGTGCTAAGCACGCCGATGCTGCTCTTTTTAGCACCCCCACATGGATTTGTGCCAAACCACTTGTTGAGCATGCACATGCATCTTTTGGTAGACGCGGACGTTCTTTTCTGCAAAACCACAAGTTATGCATGCACATGCTGCTTTTGGCAGAGCGCGCACGTGGGTTTCTACCAAAGGACGTGCCAAGCACGCCAATGCTGCTATTTTTAGCACCCGCGCATGGATTTCTGCCAAACAACTTGTTTAGCATGCACATGCATCTTTTGGTAGGCGCGGAAGTTCTTTTCTGCAAAACTACAAGTTAAGCATGCATATGCTGCCTTTGGAAGAGCGCGCACGTGGATTTCCGCAAAACGACGTGCTAAGCTCGCCGATGCTGCTCTTTTTAGCACACGCACTTGGATTTGTGCCAAACCGCTTGTTGAGCATGCACATCCATATTTTGGTTGACGCGGACGTTGTTTTCTGCAAAACAACAAGTTATGCATGCACATGCTGCTTTTGGCAGAGCGCGAGCGTGGATTTCTGCCAAACGACGTGCTAAGCACGCCGATGCTGCTCTTTTTAGCAGCCGCACATGGATTTGTGCCAAAACCACTTGTTGTGCATGCAGATGCATCTTTTGGTAGACGCGGACGTTGTTTTCTGCAAAACCACAAGTTATGCATGCACATGCTGCTTTTGGCAGAGCGCGCACGTGGATTTCTGCCAAAGGACGTGCCAAGCACACCAATGCTGCTCTTTTTAGCACCCGCGCATGGATTTTTGCCAAACCACTTGTTGAGCATGCACATGCATCTTTTGGTAGGCGCGGACGTTGTTTTCTGGAAAACCACAAGTTATCCATGCACATGCTGCTTTTGGCAGAGCGCGCACGTGGATTTCTTCTAAACGACGTGCTAAGCACGCCGATGCTGCTCTTTTTAGCACCCGCACATGAATTTGTGCCAAACCACATGTTGAGCATCCACATGCATCTTTTGGTAGACGCGGACGTTCTTTTCTGCAAAACCACAAGTTATGCATGCACATGCTGCTTTTGGCAGAGCGCGCACGTGGATTTCTGCCAAAGGACGTGCCAAGCACGCCAATGCTGCTCTTTTTAGCACCCGCGCATGGATTTCTGCCAAACAACTTGTTGAGCATGCACATGCATCTTTTGGTAGACGCGGAAGTTGTTTTCTGCAAAACCACAAGTTATGCATGCGCATGCTGCTTTTGGCAGAGCGCGCACGATGATTTCTGCCAAACGACTGCTAAGCACGCCGATGCTGCTCTTTTCAGCACCCGCACATGGATTTGTGCCAAACCACTTGTTGAGCATGCACATCCCTCTTTTGGTAGACGCGGACGTTGTTTTCTGCAAAACCAAGAGTAATGCATGCACGGGCTGCTTTTGGCAGAGCGCACACATGGATTTCTGACAAACGACGTGCTAAGCAAGCGCATGCTGCTCTTTTTTGCACCCGCGCATGGATTTGTGCCAAACCACTTGTTGAGCATGCACATGCATCTTTTGGTAGACGCGGACGTTGTTTTCTGCAAAACTACAAGTTATGCATGCACATGCCGCTTTTGGCAGAGCGCGCACGTGGATTTCTGAGAAACGATGTGCTAAGCACGCCGACGCTGCTCTTTTTAGCACCCGCACATGGATTAGTGCCAAACCACTTGTTGAGCATGCACATGCATCTTTTGGTAGACGCGGACGTTGTATTCTGCAAAACCACAAGTTATGCATGCACATGCTGCTTTTGGCAGAGCGCGCACGTGGATTTCTGCCAAACGACGTGCTAAGCACGCCCGTGCTGCTGTTTTTAGCACCCGCGCATATATTCCTGCCAAACCACTTGTTGAGCATGCAGATGCATTTTTGGTACACGCGTACGGTTTCCGCAAAAGCACAAGTTTTGCGTGCACATGCTGCTTTTGGCAGAGCGCGCACGTGGATTTCTGCCAAACGACGTGCTAAGCACGCCGATGCTGCTCTTTTTAGCACCCGCACATGAATTTGTGGCAAAACCTCTTGTTGAGCATGCACATGCATTTTTTGGTAGACGCGGACGTTGTTTTCTGCAAAACCACAAGTTATGCATGCGCATGCTGCTTTTGGCAGAGCGCGCACGATGATTCCTGCCAAACGACAGCTAAGCACGCCGATGCTGCTCTTTTCAGCACCCGCACATGGATTTGTGCCAAACCACTTGTTGAGCATGCACATGCCTCTTTTGGTAGACGCGTACGTTGTTTTCTGCAAAACCAGGAGTAATACATCCACAGGCTGCTTTTTGCAAAGCGTGCACGTGGATTTCTGCCAAAGGACGTGCTAAGCACGCCGATGCTCCTCTTTTTAGCACCCGCACATGGATTTGTGCCAAACCACTGGTTGAGCATGCACATGCCTCTTTTGGTAGACGCGGACGTTGTTTTCTGCAAAACCAAGAGTTATGCATCCACATGCTGCTTTTGGCAGAGCGCGCACGTGGATTTCTGCCAAAGGACGTGCCAAGCACGCCGATGCTGCTCTTTTTAGCACCCGCGCATGGATTTCTGCCAAACAACTTGTTGAGCATGCACATGCATCTTTTGGTAGACGCGGAAGTTCTTTTCTGCAAAACCACGAGTTATGGATGCACATGCTGCTTTTGGCAGAGCGCGCACGATGATTTCTGCCAAACGACGTGCTAAGCACGCCGATGGTGCTCTTTTTAGCACCCGCACATGGATTTGTGCCAAAACCACTTGTTGAGCATGCACATGCATCTTTTGGTAGACGCGGACGTTGTTTTCTGCAAAACTACAAGTTATGCATGCACATGCTGCTTTTGCCAGAGCGCGCACGTGGATTTCTGCCAAACGACGTGCTAGGCACGCTCGTGCTGCTCTTTTTAGCACCCGCGCGTTTATTTCTGCCAAACCACTTGTTGAGCATGCACATGCATCTTTTGGTAGACGCGGACGTTCTTTTCTGCAAAACCACAAGTTATCCTTGCACATGCTGCTTTTGGGAGAGCGCGCACGTGGATTTCTGCCAAACGACGTGCTAAGCTAGCCAATGCTGCTCTTTTTAGCACCCACGCATGGATTTGTGCCAAACCACTTTTTGAGCATGCACATGCATCTTTTGGTAGACGCGGAATGTTTTCTGCAAAACTACAAGTTATGCATGCACATGCTGCTTTTGGCAGAGCGCGCACGTGGATTTCTGCCAAAATACGTGCTAAGCACGCCAATGCTGCTCTTTTTAGCACTCGCACATGGATTTGTGCCAAACCACTTGTTGAGCATGCACATGCACTTTTGGTAGACGCGGACGTTGTTTTCTGCAAAACCCCAAGTTATGCATGCACATGCTGCTTTTGGCAGAGCGCGCATGTGGATTTCTGCGAAAGGACGTGCTAAGCACGCCAATGCTGCTGTTTTTAGCACCCGCGCATGGATTTCTGCCAAACAACTTGTTGAGCATGCACATGCATGTTTTGGTAGACGTGGAAGTTGTTTTCTGCAAAATACAAGTTATGCATGCACATGCTGGCTTTGGCAGAGCGCGCACGTGGATTTCTGCCAAACGACGTGCTAAGCACGCCGATGCTGCTCTTTTTAGCACCCGCACATGGATTTGTGCCAAACCACTTGTTGAGCATGCACATGCATCTTTTGGTAGACGCGGACGTTGTTTTCTGCAGAACCACAAGTTATGCATGCACATGCTGCTTTTGGCAGAGCGCGAACGTGGATTTCTGCCAAACGACGTGCTAAGCACGCCGATGCTGCTCTTTTTAGCACCCGCACATGAATTTGTGCCAAACCACATGTTGAGCATGCACATGCATCTTTTGGTAGACGCGGACGTTCTTTTCTGCAAAACCACAAGTTATGCATGCACATGCTGCTTTTGGCAGAGCGCGCACGTGGATTTCTGCCAAACGACGTGCTAAGCTCGCCGATGCTGCTCTTTTTAGCACCCGCACTTTTATTTGTGCCAAACCACTTGTTGAGCATGCACATGCATCTTTTGGTAGAAGCGGACGTTGTTTTCTGCAAAACCACAAGTTATGCATGCACATGCTGCTTTTGGCAGAGCGCGAGCGTGGATTTCTGCCAAACGACGTGCTAAGCACGCCGATGCTGCTGTTTTTAGCACCCGCACATGGATTTGTGCCAAAACCACTTGTTGAGCATGCACATGCATCTTTTGGTAGACGCGGACGTTGTTTTCTGCAAAACCACAAGTTATGCATGCACATGCTGCTTTTCGCAGAGCGCGCACGTGGATTTCTGCCAAACGACGTGCTAAGCACGCCGATGCTGCTCTTTTTAGCACCCGCACATGGATTTGTGCCAAACCACTGGTTGAGCATGCACATGCCTCTTTTGGTAGACGCGGACGTTGTTTTCTGCAAAACCAAGAGTTATGCATCCACATGCTGCATTTGGCAGAGCGCGCACGTGGATTTCTGCCAAACGATGTGCTAAGCTCGCCGATGCTGCTTTTTTTAGCACCCGCACTTGGATTTGTGCCAAACCACTTGTTGAGCATGCACATGCATCTTTTGGTAGGCGCGGACGTTGTTTTCTGCAAAACCACAAGTTATCCATGCACATGCTGCTTTTGGCAGAGCACGAGCGTGCATTTCTGCCAAACGACGTGCTAAGCACGCCGATGCTGCTCTTTTTAGCACCCACACATGGATTTGTGCCAAAACCACTTGTTGAGCATGCACATGCATCTTTTGGTAGACGCGGACGTTGTTTTCTGCAAAACCACAAGTTATGCATGCACATGCTGCTTTTGGCAGAGCGTGCACGTGGATTTCTGCCAAACGACGTGCTAAGCACGCCGATGCTGCTCTTTTTAGCACCCGCACATGGATTTGTGCCAAACCACTGGTTGAGCATGCACATGCCTCTTTTGGTAGACGCGGACGTTGTTTTCTGTAAAACCAAGAGTCATGCATCCACATGCTGCTTTTGGCAGAGCGCGCACGTGGATTTCTGCCAAACGACTTGCTAAGCACGCCGATGCTGCTCTTTTTAGCACCCGCACTTGGATTTGTGCCAAACCACTTGTTGAGCATGCACATGCATATTTTGGTTGACGCGGACGTTGTTTTCTCCAAAACCACAAGTTATGCATGCACATGCTGCTTTTGCCAGAGCGCACACGTGGATTTCTGCCAAACGACGTGCTAAGCACGCCCGTGCTGCTCTTTTTAGCACCCGCGCGTTTATTTCTGCCAAACCACTTGTTGAGCATGCACATGCATGTTTTGGTAGACGCGGACGTTATTTTCTGCAAAACTACAAGTTATCCTTGCACATGCTGCTTTTGGCAGAGCGCGCTCGTGGATTTCTGCCAAACGACGTGCTAAGCTCGCCGATGCTGCTCTCTTTAGCACCCGCACTTGGATTTGTGCCAAACCACTTGTTGAGCATGCACATGCATCTTTTGGTAGACGCGGACGTTGTTTTCTGCAAAACAACAAGTTATGCTTGCACATGCTGCTTTTGGCAGAGCGCGCACGTGGATTTTTGCCAAACGACGTGCTAAGCACGCCGATGCTGCTCTTTTTAGCACCCGCACATGGATTTGTCCCAAACCATTGGTTGAGCATGCACATGCCTCTTTTGGTAGACGCGGACGTTGTTTTCTGCAAAACCAAGAGTTATGCATCCACATGCTGCTTTTGGCAGAGCGCGCACGTTGATTTCTGCCAAACGACGTGCTAAGCACGCCGATGCTGCTCTTTTTAGCACCCGCACATGTATTTGTGGCAAACGACTTGTTGAGCATGCACATGCATCTTTTGGTAGAAGCGGACGTTGTTTTCTGCAAAACTACAAGTTATGCATGCACATGCTGCTTTTGGCATAGCGCGCACGTGGATGTCTGACAAACGACATGCTAAGCACGCCCGTGCTGCTCTTTTTAGCACCCGCGCGTTAATTTCTGCCAAACCACTTGTTGAGCATGCACATGCATCTTTTGGTAGACGTGGACGTTATTTTCTGCAAAACTACAAGTTATCCTTGCACATGCTGCTTTTGGCAGAGCGCGCACGTGGATTTCTGCCAAACGACTTGCTAAGCAAGCCCATGCTGCTCTTTTCAGCACCCACGCATGGATTTGTGCCAAACCACTTTTTGAGCATGCACATGCATCTTTTGGTAGACGCGGACGTTGTTTTTGGCAAAACTACAAGTTATGCATGCACATGCTGCTTTTGGCAGAGCGCGAGCGTGGATTTCTGCCAAACGACGTGTTAACAACGCCGATGCTGCTCTTTTTAGCACCCGCACATGGATTTGTGCCAAAACCACTTGTTGTGCATGCAGATGCATCTTTTGGTAGACGCGGACGTTGTTTTCTGCAAAACCAGAAGTTATGCATGCACATGCTGCTTTTGGCAGAGCGCGCACGTGGATTTCTGCAAAAGGACGTGCCAAGCACGCCAATGCTGCTCTTTTTAGCACCCGCGCATGGATTTCTGCCAAACAACTTGTTGAGCATGCACATGCATATTTTGGTAGACGCGGAAGTTCTTTTCTGCAAAACTACAAGTTATGCATGCACATGCTGCCTTTGGCAGAGCGCGCACGTGCATTTCTGCCAAACGACGTGCTAAGCTCGCCGATGCTGCTCTTTTTAGCACCCGCACTTGGATTTGTGCCAAACCACTTGTTGAGCATGCACATGCATCTTTTGGTAGGCGCGGACGTTGTTTTCTGCAAAACCACAAGTTATGCATGCACATGCTGCTTTTGGCAGAGCGCGAGCGTGGATTTCTGCCAAACGACGTGCAAAGCACGCCGATGCTGCTGTTTTTAGCACCCGCACATGGATTTGTGCCAAAACCACTTGTTGAGCATGCACATGCATCTTTTGGTAGACGCGGACGTTGTTTTCTGCAAAACCACAAGTTATGCATGCACATGCTGCTTTTCGCAGAGCGCGCACGTGGATTTCTGCCAAACGACGTGCTAAGCACGCCGATGCTGCTCTTTTTAGCACCCGCACATGGATTTGTGCGAAACCACTGGTTGAGCATGCACATGCCTCTTTTGGTAGACGCGGACGTTGTTTTCTGCAAAACCAAGAGTTATGCATCCACATGCTGCATTTGGCAGAGCGCGCACGTGGATTTCTGCCAAACGACGTGCTAAACACGCCGATGCTGCTCTTTTTAGCACCCGCACATGGATTTGTGCCAAACCACATGTTGAGCATGCACATGCATCTTTTGGTAGACGCGGACGTTGTTTTCTGCAAAACCACAAGTTATGCATGCACATGCTGCTTTTGGCAGAGCGCGCACGTGGATTTTTGCCAAACGACGTGCTAAGCACGCCGATGCTGCTCTTTTTAGCACCCGCACATGGATTTGTGCCAAACCTCTTGTTGAGCATGCACATGCATCTTTTGGTAGACGCGGACGTTCTTTTCTGCAAAACCACGAGTTATGGATGCACATGCTGCTTTTGGCAGAGTGCGCACGTGGATTTCTGCCAAACGACGTGCCAAGCACGCCAATGCTGCTCTTTTTAGCACCCGCGCATGGATTTCTGCCAAACAACTTGTTGAGCATGCACATGCATCTTTTGGTAGACCCGGAAGTTCTTTTCTGCAAAACTACAAGTTATGCATGCACATGCTGCCTTTGGCAGAGCGCGCACGTGCATTTCTGCCAAACGACGTGCTAAGCTCGCCGATGCTGCTCTTTTTAGCACCCGCACTTGGATTTGTGCCAAACCACTTGTTGAGCATGCACATGCATCTTTTGGTAGGCGCGGACGTTGTTTTCTGCAAAACCACAAGTTATGCATGCACATGCTGCTTTTGGCAGAGCGCGAGCGTGGATTTCTGCCAAACGACGTGCAAAGCACGCCGATGCTGCTGTTTTTAGCACCCGCGCATTTATTTCTGCCAAACCACTTGTTGAGCATGCACATGCATCTTTTGGTAGACGCGGACGTTTTCCGCAAAAGCACAAGTTATGCATGCACATGCTGCTTTTGGCAGAGCACGCACATGGATTTCTGACAAACGACGAGCTAAGGAAGCGCATGCTGCTCTTTTTAGCACCCGCGCATGGATTTCTGCCAAACCACTTGTTGAGCATGCACATGCATCTTTTGGTAGACGCGGACGTTGTTTTCTGCAAAACTACAAGTTATGCATGCACATGCTGCTTTTGGCAGAGCGCGCACGTGGATTTCTGAGAAACGACGTGCTAAGCACGCCGACGCTGCTCTTTTTAGCACCCGCACATGGATTTGTGCCAAAACCACTTGTTGAGCATGCACATGCATCTTTTGGTAGACGCGGACGTTGTTTTCTGCAAAACCACAAGTTATGCATGCACATGCTGCTTTTCGCAGAGCGTGCACGTGGATTTCTGCCAAACGACGTGCTAAGCACGCCGATGCTGCTCTTTTTAGCACCCGCACATGGATTAGTGCCAAACCACTGGTTGAGATTGCACATGCCTCTTTTGGTAGACGCGGACGTTGTTTTCTGTAAAACCAAGAGTTATGCATCCACATGCTGCTTTTGGCAGAGCGCGCACGTTGATTTCTGCCAAACGACGTGCTAAGCACGCCGATGCTGCTCTTTTTAGCACCCGCACATGGATTTGTGCCAAACCACTTGTTGAGCATGCACATGCATCTTTTGGTAGACGCGGACGTTCTTTTCTGCAAAACCACGAGTTATGGATGCACATGCTGCTTTTGGCAGAGCGCGCACGTGGATTTCTGCCAAAGGACGTGCCAAGCACGCCAATGCTGCTCTTTTTAGCACCCGCGCATGTATTTCTGCCAAACAACTTGTTGAGCATGCACATGCATCTTTTGGTAGACCCGGAAGTTCTTTTCTGCAAAACTACAAGTTATGCATGCAAATGCTGCCTTTGGCAGAGCGCGCACGTGGATTTCTGCCAAACGACGTGCAAAGCTCGCCGATGCTGCTCTTTTTAGCACCCGCGCATTTATTTCTGCCAAACCACTTGTTGAGCATGCACATGCATCTTTTGGTAGACGCGGACGTTTTCCGCAAAAGCACAAGTTATGCATGCGCATGCTGCTTTTGGCAGAGCGCGCACATGGATTTCTGACAAACGACGAGCTAAGGAAGCGCATGCTGCTCTTTTTAGCACCCGCGCATGGATTTGTGCCAAACCACTTGTTGAGCATGCACATGCATCTTTTGGTAGACGCGGACGTTGTTTTCTGCAAAACTACAAGTTATGCATGCACATGCTGCTTTTGGCAGAGCGCGCACGTGGATTTCTGAGAAACGACGTGCTAAGCACGCCGACGCTGCTCTTTTTAGCACCCGCACATGGATTTGTGCCAAAACCACTTGTTGAGCATGCACATCCATCTTTTGGTAGACGCGGACGTTGTTTTCTGCAAAACCACAAGTTATGCATGCACATGCCGCTTTTGGCAGAGCGTGCACGTGGATTTCTGCCAAACGACGTGCTAAGGACGCCGATGCTGCTCTTTTTAGCACCCGCACATGGATTTGTGCCAAACCACTGGTTGAGCATGCACATGCCTCTTTTGGTAGACGCGGACGTTGTTTTCTGTAAAACCAAGAGTTATGCATCCACATGCTGCTTTTGGGACAGCGCGCACGTGGATTTCGGCCAAACGACGTGCTAAGCACGCCGATGCTGCTCTTTTTAGCACCCGCACATGGATTTGTGCCAAACCACTTGTTGAGCATGCACATGCATCTTTTGGTAGACGCGGACGTTCTTTTCTGCAAAACCACGAGTTATGGATGCACATGCTGCTTTTGGAAGAGCGCGCACGTGGATTTCTGCCAAAGGACGTGCCAAGCACGCCAATGCTGCTCTTTTTAGCACCCGCGCATGGATTTCTGCCAAACAACTTGTTGAGCATGCACATGCATCTTTTGGTAGACCCGGAAGTTCTTTTCTGCAAAACTACGAGTTATGCATGCACATGCTGCCTTTGGCAGAGCGCGCACGTGGATTTCTGCCAAACGACGTGCTAAGCTCGCCGATGCTGCTCTTTTTAGCACCCACGCATTTATTCCTGCCAAACCGCTTGTTGAGCATGCACATGCATCTTTTGGTAGACGCGGACGTTCTTTTCTGCAAAACCACAAGTTATGCATGCACATGCTGCTTTTGGCAGAGCGCGAGCGTGGATTTCTGCCAAACGACGTGCTAAGCACGCCGATGCTGCTGTTTTTAGCACCCGCACATGGATTTCTGCCAAAACCACTTGTTGAGCATGCACATGCATCTTTTGGTAGACGCGGACGTTGTTTTCTGCAAAACCACAAGTTATGCATGCACATGCTGCTTTTCGCAGAGCGCGCACGTGGATTTCTGCCAAACGACGTGCTAAGCACGCCGATGCTGCTCTTTTTAGCACCCGCACATGGATTTGTGCCAAACCACTGGTTGAGCATGCACATGCCTCTTTTGGTAGACGCGGACGTTGTTTTCTGCAAAACCAAGGGTTATGCATCCACATGCTGCATTTGGCAGAGCGCGCACGTGGATTTCTGCCAAACGACGTGATAAACACGCCGATGCTGCTCTTTTTAGCACCCGCACATGGATTTGTGCCAAACCACATGTTGAGCATGCACATGCATCTTATGGTAGACGCGGACGTTGTTTTCTGCAAAACCACAAGTTATGCATGCACATGCTGCTTTTGGCAGAGCGCGCACGTGGATTTTTGCCAAACGACATGCTAAGCACGCCGATGCTGCTCTTTTAAGCACCCGCACATGGATTTGTGCCAAACAACTTGTTGAGCATGCACATGCATCTTTTGGTAGACGCGGACGTTGTTTTCTGCAAAACTACAAGTTATGCATGCACATGCTGCTTTTGCCAGAGCGCACACGTGGATTTCTGCCAAACGACGTGCTAAGCACGCCCGTGCTGCTCTTTTTAGCACCCGGGCGTTTATTTCTGCCAAACCACTTGTTGAGCATGCACATGCATCTTTTGGTAGACGCGGACGTTATTTTCTGCAAAACTACAAGTTATCCTTGCACATGCTGCTTTTGGCAGAGCGCGCTCGTGGATTTCTGCCAAACGACGTGCTAAGCTCGCCGATGCTGCTCTCTTTAGCACCCGCTCTTGGATTTGTGCCAAACCACTTGTTGAGCATGCACATGCATCTTTTGGTAGACGCGGACGTTGTTTTCTGCAAAACAACAAGTTATGCTTGCACATGCTGCTTTTGGCAGAGCGCGCACGTGGATTTTTGCCAAACGACGTGCTAAGCACGCCGATGCTGCTCTTTTTAGCACCCGCACATGGATTTGTCCCAAACCACTGGTTGAGCATGCAGATGCCTCTTTTGGTAGACGCGGACGTTGTTTTCTGCAAAACCAAGAGTTATGCATCCACATGCTGCTTTTGGCAGAGCGCGCACGTGGATTTCTGCCAAACGACGTGCTAAGCACGCCGATGCTGCTCTTTTTAGCACCCGCACATGTATTTGTGGCAAACGACTTGTTGAGCATGCACATGCATCTTTTGGTAGACGCGGACGTTGTTTTCTGCAAAACTACAAGTTATGCATGCACATGCTGCTTTTGGCAGAGTGCGCACGTGGATTTCTGACAAACGACATGCTAAGCACGCCGATGCTGCTCTTTTAAGCACCCGCACATGGATTTGTGCCAAACAACTTGTTGAGCATGCACATGCATCTTTTGGTAGACGCGGACGTTGTTTTCTGCAAAACTACAAGTTATGCATGCACATGCTGCTTTTGCCAGAGCGCGCACGTGGATTTCTCCCAAACGACGTGCTAAGCACGCCCGTGCTGCTCTTTTTAGCACCCGCGCGTTAATTTCTGCCAAACCACTTGTTGAGCATGCACATGCATCTTTTGGTAGACGTGGACGTTATTTTCTGCAAAACTACAAGTTATCCTTGCACATGCTGCTTTTGGCAGAGCGCGCACGTTGATTTCTGCCAAACGACGTGCTAAGCAAGCCCATGCTGCTCTTTTTAGCACCCACGCATGGATTTGTGCCAAACCACTTTTTGAGCATGCACATGCATCTTTTGGTAGACGCGGACGTTGTTTTTGGCAAAACTACAAGTTATGCATGCACATGCTGCTTTTGGCAGAGCGTGCACGTGGATTTCTGCCAAACGACGTGCTCTGACGCCGATGCTGCTCTTTTTAGCACCCGCACATGGATTTGTGCCAAACCACTGGTTGAGCATGCACATGCCTCTTTTGGTATACGCGGACGTTGTTTTCTGTAAAACCAAGAGTTATACATCCACATGCTGCTCTTGGCAGAGCGCGCACGTGGATTTCTGCAAAACGACGTGCTAAGCTCGCCGATGCTGCTCTTTTTAGCGCCCGCAATTGGATTTGTGCCAAACCACTTGTTGAGCATGCACATGCATATTTTGGTTGACGCGGACGTTGTTTTCTGCAAAACCGCAAGTTATGCATGCACATGCTGCTTTTGGCAGAGCGCGAGCGTGGATTTCTGCCAAACGACGTGTTAAGCACGCCGATGCTGCTCTTTTTAGCACCCGCACATGGATTTGTGCCAAAACCACTTGTTGTGCATGCAGATGCATCTTTTGGTAGACGCGGACGTTGTTTTCTGCAAAACCACAAGATATGCATGCACATGCTGCTTTTGGCAGAGCGCGCACGTGGATTTCTGCAAAAGGACGTGCCAAGCACGCCAATGCTGCTCTTTTTAGCACCCGCGCATGGATTTCTGCCAAACAACTTGTTGAGCATGCACATGCATCTTTTGGAAGACGCGGAAGTTCTTTTCTGCAAAACTACAAGTTATGCATGCACATGCTGCCTTTGGCAGAGCGCGCACGTGGATTTCTGCCAAACGACGTGCTAAGCTCGCCGATGCTGCTCTTTTTAGCACCCGCACTTGGATTTGTGCCAAACCACTTGTTGAGCATGCACATGCATCTTTTGGTAGGCGCGGACGTTGTTTTCTGCAAAACCACAAGTTATCCATGCACATGCTGCTTTTGGCAGAGCACGAGCGTGGATTTCTGCCAAACGACGTGCTAAGCACGCCGATGCTGCTCTTTTTAGCACCCGCACATGGATTTGTGCCAAAACCACTTTTTGAGCATGCACATGCATCTTTTGGTAGACGCGGACGTTGTTTTCTGCAAAACCACAAGTTATGCATGCACATGCTGCTTTTGGCAGAGCGTGCACGTTGATTTCTCCCAAACGACGTGCTAAGCACGCCTATGCTGCTCTTTTTAGCACCCGCACATGGATTTGTGCCAAACCACTGGTTGAGCATGCACATGCCTCTTTTGGTAGACGCGGACGTTGTTTTCTGTAAAACCAAGAGTTATGCATCCACATGCTGCTTTTGGCAGAGCGCGCACGTGGATTTCTGCCAAACGACGTGCTAAGCACGCCGATGCTGCTCTTTTTAGCACCCGCACATGGATTTGTGCCAAACCTCTTGTTGAGCATGCACATTCATCTTTTGGTAGACGCGGACGTTCATTTCTGCAAAACCACGAGTTATGGATGCACATGCTGCTTTTGGCAGAGTGCGCACGTGGATTTCTGCCAAACGACGTGCTAAGCACGCCGATGCTGCTCTTTTTAGCACCCGCACATGGATTTGTGCCAAAACCACTTGTTGAGCATGCACATGCATCTTTTGGTAGACGCGGACGTTGTTTTCTGCAAAACCACAAGTTATGCATGCACATGCTGCTTTTGGCAGAGCGTGCACGTGGATTTCTGCCAAACGACGTGCTAAGCACGCCGATGCTGCTCTTTTTAGCACCCGCACATGGATTAGTGCCAAACCACTGGTTGAGCATGCACATGCCTCTTTTGGTAGACGCGGACGTTGTTTTCTGTAAAACCAAGAGTTATGCATCCACAAGCTGCTTTTGGCAGAGCGCGCACGTTGATTTCTGCCAAACGACGTGCTAAGCACGCCGATGCTGCTCTTTTTAGCACCCGCACATGGATTTGTGCCAAACCACTTGTTGAGCATGCACATGCATCTTTTGGTAGACGCGGACGTTCTTTTCTGCAAAACCACGAGTTATGGATGCACATGCTGCATTTGGCAGACCGCGCACGTGGATTTCTGCCAAAGGACGTGCCAAGCACGCCAATGCTGCTCTTTTTAGCACCCGCGCATGGATTTCTGCCAAACAACTTGTTGAGCATGCACATGCATCTTTTGGTAGACCCGGAAGTTCTTTTCTGCAAAACTACAAGTTATGCATGCACATGCTGCCTTTGGCAGAGCGCGCACGTGGATTTCTGACAAACGACGAGCTAAGGAAGCGCATGCTGCTCTTTTTAGCACCCGCGCATGGATTTGTGCCAAACCACTTGTTGAGCATGCACATGCATCTTTTGGTAGACGCGGACGTTTTCCGCAAAAGCACAAGTTATTCATGCACATGCTGCTTTTGGCAGAGCGCGCACATGGATTTCTGACAAACGACGAGCTAAGGAAGCGCATGCTGCTCTTTTTAGCACCCGCGCATGGATTTGTGCCAAACCACTTGTTGAGCATGCACATGCATCTTTTGGTAGACGCGGACGTTGTTTTCTGCAAAACTACAAGTTATGCATGCACATGCTGCTTTTGGCAGAGCGCGCACGTGGATTTCTGAGAAACGACGTGCTAAGCACGCCGACGCTGCTCTTTTTAGCACCCGCACATGGATTTGTGCCAAAACCACTTGTTGAGCATGCACATGCATCTTTTGGTAGACGCGGACGTTGTTTTCTGCAAAACCACAAGTTATGCATGCACATGCTGCTTTTGGCAGAGCGTGCACGTGGATTTCTGCCAAACGACGTGCTAAGGACGCCGATGCTGCTCTTTTTAGCACCCGCACATGGATTTGTGCCAAACCACTGGTTGAGCATGCACATGCCTCTTTTGGTAGACGCGGACGTTGTTTTCTGTAAAACCAAGAGTTATGCACCCACATGCTGCTTTTGGCAGAGCGCGCACGTGGATTTCTGCCAAACGACGTGCTAAGCACGCCGATGCCGCTCTTTTTAGCACCCGCACATGGATTTGTGCCAAACCACTTGTTGAGCATGCACATGCATCTTTTGGAAGACGCGGACGTTCTTTTCTGCAAAACCACGAGTTATGGATGCACATGCTGCTTTTGGAAGAGCGCGCACGTGGATTTCTGCCAAAGGACGTGCCAAGCACGCCAATGCTGATCTTTTTAGCACCCGCGCATGGATTTCTGCCAAACAACTTGTTGAGCATGCACATGCATCTTTTGGTAGACCCGGAAGTTCTTTTCTGCAAAACTACGAGTTATGCATGCACATGCTGCCTTTGGCAGAGCGCGCACGTGGATTTCTGCTAAACGACGTGCTAAGCTCGCCGATGCTGCTCTTTTTAGCACCCACGCATTTATTTCTGCCAAACCGCTTGTTGAGCATGCACATGCATCTTTTGGTAGACGCTGACGTTGTTTTCTGCAAAACTACAAGTTATGCATGCACATGCTGCTTTTGGCAGAGCGCGCACGTGGATTTCTGAGAAACGACGCGCTAAGCACGCCGACGCTGCTCTTTTTAGCACCCGCACATGGATTAGTGCCAAACCACTTGTTGAGCATGCACATGCATCTTTTGGTAGACGCGGACGTTGTATTCTGCAAAACCACAATTTATGCATGCACATGCTGCTTTTGGCAGAGCGCGCACGTGGATTTCTGCCAAACGACGTACTAAGCACGCCCGTGCTGCTCTTTTTAGCACCCGACCATGAATTTGTGCCAAAACCTCTTTTTGAGTATGCACATGCATTTTTTGGTATACGCGGACGTTGTTTTCTGCAAAACCACAAGTTATGCATGCGCATGCTGCTTTTGGCAGAGCGCGCACGATGATTTCTGGCAAACGACTGCTCAACACGCCGATGCTGCTCTTTTCAGCACCCGCACATGGATTTGTGCCAAACCACTTGTTCAGCATGCACATGCCTCTTTTGGAAGACGCTGACGTTGTTTTCTGCAAAACCAAGAATAATGCATCCACAGGCTGCTTTTTGCAAAGCGCGCACGTGGATTTCTGCCATGGGACGTACTAAGCACGCCGATGCTGCTTTTTTAGCACCCCCACATGGATTTGTGCCAAACCACTTGTTGAGCATGCACATGCATCTTTTGGTAGACGCGCACGTTCTTTTCTGCAAAACCACAAGTTATGCATGCACATGCTGCTTTTGGCAGAGCGCGCACGTGGATTTCTACCAAAGGACGTGCCAAGCACGCCAGTGCTGCTAGTTTTGCACCCGCGCATCGATTTCTGCCAAACAACTTGTTGAGCATGCACATGCATCTTTTGGTAGACGCGGAAGTTCTTTTCTGCAAAACTACAAGTTATGCATGCACATGCTGCTTTTGGCAGAGCGTGCACGTGGATTTCTGCCAAACGACGTGCTAAGCATGCCGATGCTGCTCTTTTGAGCACCCGCACTTGGATTTGTGCCAAACCACTTGCTGAGCATGCACATGCATATTTTGGTTGACGCGGACGTTGTTTTCTGCAAAACCACAAGTTATGCATGCACATGCTGCTTTTGACAGAGCGCTAGCGTGGATTTCTGCCAAACGACGTGCTAACACGCCGATGCTGCTCTTTTTAGCACCCGCACATGGATTTGTGCCAAAACCACTTGTTGTGCATGCAGATGCATCTTTTGGTAGACGCGGACGTTGTTTTCTGCAAAACCACAAGTTATGCATGCACATGCTGCTTTTGGCAGAGCGCGCACGTGGATTTCTGCCAAACGACGTGCTAAGCATGCCGATGCTGCTCTTTTTAGCACCCGCACATGGATCTGTGCCAAACCACTGGTTGAGCATGCAGATGCCTCTTTTGGTAGACGCGGACGTTTTTTCTGCAAAACCAAGAGTTATGCATCCACTTGCTGCTTTTGGCAGAGCGCGCACGTGGATTTCTGCCAAACGACGTGGTAAGCACGCCGATGCTGCTCTTTTTAGCACCCGCACATGAATTTGTGCCAAACCACATGTTGAGCATGCACATGCATCTTTTGGTAGACGCGGACGTTCTTTTCTGCAAAACCACAAGTTATGCATGCACATGCTGCTTTTGGCAGAGCGCGCACGTGGATTTCTGCCAAAGGACGTGCCAAGCACGCCAATGCTGCTCTTTTTAGCACCCGCGCATGGATTTCTGCCAAACAACTTGTTGAGCATGCACATGCATCTTTTGGTAGACGCGGAAGTTCTTTTCTGCAAAACTACAAGTTATGCATGCATATGCTGCCTTTGGCAGAGCGCGCACGTGGATTTCTGCCAAACGACGTGCTAAGCTCGCCGATGCTGCTCTTTTTAGCACCCGCACTTGGATTTGTGCCAAACTACTTGATGAGCATGCACATGCATCTTTTGGTAGACGCGGACGTTGTTTTCTGCAAAACCACAAGTTATGCATGCACATGCTGCTTTTGGCTGAGCGCGAGCGTGGATTTCTGCCAAACGACGTGCTAAGCACGCCGATGCTGCTCTTTTTAGCACCCGCACATGGATTTGTGCCAAAACCACTTGTTGAGCATGCACATGCATCTTTTGGTAGACGCGGACGTTGTTTTCTGCAAAACCACAATTTATGCATGCACATGCTGCTTTTGGCAGAGCGCGCACGTGGATTTCTGCCAAACGACGTGCTAAGCACGCCGATGCTGTAGCACCCGCACATGGATTTGTGCCAAACCACTGGTTGAGCATGCACATGCCTCTTTTGGTACACGCGGACGTTGTTTTCTGCAAAACCAAGAGTTATGCATCCACATGCTGCTTTTGGCAGAGCGCGCACGTGGATTTCTGCCAAACGACGTGCTAAGCACGCCGATGCTGCTCTTTTTAGCACCCGCACATGGATTTGTGGCAAACGACTTGTTGAGCATGCACATGCATCTTTTGGTAGACGCGGACGTTGTTTTCTGCAAAACTACAAGTTATGCATGCACATGCTGCTTTTGGCAGAGCGCGCACGTGGATTTCTGCAAAACGACGTGCTAAGCACGCCGATGCTGCTCTTTTTAGCACCCGCACAAGGATTTGTGCCAAACCACTGGTTGAGCATGCACATGCCTCTTTTGGTAGACGCGGACGTTGTTTTCTGTAAAAGCAAGAGTTATGCATCCACATGCTGCTTTTGGCAGAGCGCGCACGTGGATTTCTGCCAAACGACGTGCTAAGCACGCCGATGCTGCTCTTTTTAGCACCCGCACATGAATTTGTGCCAAACCACTTGTTGAGCATGCAAATGCATCTTTTGGTAGACGCGGACGTTCTTTTCTGCAAAAGCACGAGTTATGGATGCACATGCTGCTTTTGGCAGAGCGCGCACGTGGATTTCTGCCAAAGGACGTGCCAAGCACGCCAATGCTGCTCTTTTTAGCACCCGCGCATGGATTTCTGCCAAACAACTTCTTGAGCATGCACATGCATCTTTTGGTAGACCTGGTAGTTCTTTTCTGCAAAACTACAAGTTATGCATGCACATGCTGCTTTTGGCAGAGCGCGCACGTGGATTTCTGCAAAACGACGTGCTA
Source organism: Dermacentor variabilis (assembly GCF_050947875.1). Lineage (NCBI taxonomy): Eukaryota > Metazoa > Arthropoda > Arachnida > Ixodida > Ixodidae > Dermacentor > Dermacentor variabilis. The sequence goes on from NW_027460478.1 coordinate 516,753, forward strand.
AGCACGCCGATGCTGCTCTTTTTAGCACCCGCACAAGGATTTGAGCCAAACCACTGGTTGAGCATGCACATGCGTCTTTTGGTAGACGCGGACGTTGTTTTCTGTAAAACCAAGAGTTATGCATCCACATGCTGCTTTTGGCAGAGCGCGCACGTGGATTTCTGCCAAACGACGTGCTAAGCACGCCGATGCTGCTCTTTTTAGCACCCGCACATGAATTTGTGCCAAACCACTTGTTGAGCATGCAAATGCATCTTTTGGTAGACGCGGACGTTCTTTTCTGCAAAAGCACGAGTTATGGATGCACATGCTGCTTTTGGCAGAGCGCGCACGTGGATTTCTGCCAAAGGACGTGCCAAGCACGCCAATGCTGCTCTTTTTAGCACCCGCGCATGGATTTCTGCCAAACAACTTGTTGAGCATGCACATGCATCTTTTGGTAGACCTGGAAGTTCTTTTCTGCAAAACTACAAGTTATGCATGCACATGCTGCCTTTGGCAGAGCGCGCACGTGGATTTCTGCCAAACGACGTGCTAAGCACACCCGTGCTGCTCTTTTTAGCACCCGCACATGAATTTGTGCCAAAACCTCTTGTTGAGTATGCACATGCATTTTTTGGTAGACGCGGACGTTGTTTTCTGCAAAACCACAAGTTATGCATGCGCATGCTGCTTTTGGCAGAGCGCGGGATGATTTCTGGCAAACGGCTGCTAAGCACGCCGATGCTGCTCTTTTCAGCACCCGCACATGGATTTGTGCCAACCCACTTGTTGAGCATGCACATGCCTCTTTTGGTAGACGCGGACGTTGTTTTCTGCAAAACCAAGAGTAATGCATCCACAGGCTGCTCTTTGCAAAGCGCGCACGTGGATTTCTGCCATGGGACGTGCTAAGCACGCCGATGCTGCTTTTTTAGCACCCCCACATGGATTTGTGCCAAACCACTTGTTGAGCATGCACATGCATCTTTTGGTAGACGCGGACGTTCTTTTCTGCAAAACCACAAGTTATGCATGCACATGCTGCTTTTGGCAGAGCGCACACGTGGATTTCTACCAAAGGACGTGCCAAGCACGCCAGTGCTGCTCTTTTTGCACCCGCGCATGGATTTCTGCCAAACAACTTGTTGAGCATGCACATGCATCTTTTGGTAGAGCGAAAGTTCTTTTCTGCAAAACTACAAGTTATGCATGCACATGCTGCCTTTGGCAGAGCGCGCACGTGGATTTCTGCAAAACGACGTGCTAAGCTCGCCGTTGCTGCTCTTTTTAGCACCCGCACTTGGATTTGTGCCAAACAAATTGCTGACCATGCAGATGCATCTTTTGGTAGACGCGGACGTTGTTTTCTGCAGAACCACACGTTATGCATGCACATGCTGCTTTTGGCAGAGCGCGCACGTGGATTTCTGCCAAACGACGTGCTAAGCATGCTGATGCTGCTCTTTTTAGCACCCGCACATGGATCTGTGCCAAACCACTGGTTGAGCATGCACATGCCTCTTTTGGTAGACGCGGACGTTGTTTTCTGCAAAACCAAGAGTTATGCATCCACATGCTGCTTTTGGCAGAGCGCGCACGTGGATTTCTGCCAGACGACGTGCTAAGCACGCCGATGCTGCTCTTTTTAGCACCCGCACATGAATTTGTGCCAAACCACATGTTGAGCATGCACATGCATCTTTTGGTAGACGCGGACGTTCTTTTCTGCAAAACCACAAGTTATGCATGCACATGCTGCTTTTGGCAGAGCGCGCACGTGGATTTCTGCCAAAGGACGTGCCAAGCACGCCAATGCTGCTCTTTTTAGCACCCGCGCATGGATTTCTGCCAAACAACTTGTTGAGCATGCACATGCATCTTTTGGTAGACGCGGAAGTTCTTTTCTGCAAAACTACAAGTTATGCATGCATTTGCTGCCTTTGGCAGAGCGCGCACGTGGATTTCTGCCAAACGACGTGCTAAGCTCGCCGATGCTGCTCTTTTTAGCACCCGCACTTGGATTTCTGCCAAACCACTTGTTGAGTATGCACATGCATCTTTTGGTAGACGCGGACGTTGTTTTCTGCGAAACCACAAGTTATGCATGCACATGCTGCTTTTGGCAGAGCGCGAGCGTGGATTTCTGCCAAACGACGTGCTAAGCATGCCGATGCTGCTCTTTTTAGCACCCGCACATGGATTTGTGGCAAACGACTTGTTGAGCATGCACATGCATCTTTTGGTAGACGCGGACGTTGTTTTCTGCAAAACTACAGGTTATGCAGGCACATGCTGCTTTTGGCAGAGCGCGCACGTGGATTTCTGACAAACGACATGCTAAGCACGCCGATGCTGCTCTTTTAAGCACCCGCACATGGATTTGTGCCAAACCACTGGTTGAGCATGCACATGCCTCTTTTCGTAGACGCGGACGTTGTTTTCTACAAAACCAGGAGTTATGCATCCACATGCTGCTTTTGGCAGAGCGCACACGTGGATTTCTGCCAAACGACGTGCTAAGCACGCCGATGCTTCTCTTTTAAGCACCCGCACATGAATTTGTGCCAAACCACATGTTGAGCATGCACATGCATGTTTTGGTAGACGCGGATGTTCTTTTCTGCAAAACCACAAGTTATGCATGCACATGCTGCTTTTGGCAGAGCGCGAACGTGGATTTCTGCCAAAGGACGTGCCAAGCACGCCAATGCTGCTATTTTTAGCACCCGCGCATGCATTTCTGCCAAACAACTTGTTGAGCATGCACATGCATCTTTTGGTAGACGCGGAAGTTCTTTTCTGCAAAACTACAAGTTATGAATGCACATGCTGCTTTTGGCAGAGCGCGCACGTGGATTTCTGACAAACGACATGCTAAGCACGCCGATGCTGCTCTTTTAAGCACCCGCACATGGATTTGTGCCAAACCACTGGTTGAGCATGCACATGCCTCTTTTGGTAGACGCGGACGTTGTTTTCTGCAAAACCAAGAGTTATGCATCCATATGCTGCTTTTGGCAGAGCGCGCACGTGGATTTCTGCCAAACGACGTGCTAAGCACGCCGATGCTGCTCTTTTTAGCATCCGCACATGAATTTGTGCCAAACCACATGTTGAGCATGCACATGCATCTTTTGGTAGACGCAGACGTTCTTTTCTGCAAAACCACAAGTTATGCATGCACATGCTGCTTTTGGCAGAGCGCGCACGTGGATTTCTGCCAAAGGATGTGCCATGCACGCCAATGCTGCTCTTTTTAGCACCCGCGCATGGATTTCTGCCAAACAACTTGTTGAGCGTGTACATGCATCTTTTGGTAGACGCGGAAGTTCTTTTCTGCAAAACTACAAGTTATGCATGCATATGCTGCCTTTGACAGAGCGCGCACGTGGATTTCTGCCAAACGACGTGCTAAGCTCGCCGATGCTGCTCTTTTTAGCAGCCGCACTTGGATTTGTGCCAAACCACTTGTTGAGCATGCACATGCATCTTTTGGTAGACGCGGACGTTGTTTTCTGCAAAACCACAAGTTATGCATGTACATGCTGCTTTTGGCAGAGCGCGAGCGTGGATTTCTGCCAAACGACGTGCTAAGCACGCCGATGCTGCTCTTTTTGCACCCGCGCATGGATTTCTGCCAAACAACTTGTTGAGCATGCACATGCATCTTTTGGTAGACGCGGAAGTTCTTTTCTGCAAAACTACAAGTTATGCATGCACATGCTGCCTTTGGCAGAGCGCGCACGTGGATTTCTGCAAAACGACGTGCTAAGCTCGCCGATGCTGCTCTTTTTAGCACCCGCACTTGGATTTGTGCCAAACCACTTGTTGAGCATGCACATGCATCTTTTGGTAGACGCGGACGTTGTTTTCTGCAAAACCACAAGTTATGCATGCACATGCTGCTTTTGGCAGAGCGCGAGCGTGGATTTCTGCCAAACGACGTGCTAAGCAAGCCGATGCTGCTCTTTTTAGCACCCGCACATGGATTTGTGCCAAAACCACATGTTGAGCATGCACATGCATCTTTTGGTAGACGCGGACGTTGTTTTCTGCAAAACCACAAGTTATGCATGCACATGCTGCTTTTGGCAGAGCGCGAGCGTGGATTTCTGCCAAACGACGTGCTAAGCACGCCGATGCTGCTCTTTTTAGCACCCGCACATGGATTTGTGCCAAAACCACTTGTTGAGCATGCACATGCATCTTTTGGTAGACGCGGACGTTGTTTTCTGCAAAACCACAAGTTATGCATGCACATGCTGCTTTTGGCAGAGCGCGCACCTGGATTTCTGCCAAACGACGTGCTAAGCACGCCGATGCTGCTCTTTTTAGCACCCGCACATGGATTTGTGCCAAACCACTGGTTGAGCATGCACATGCCTCTTTTGGTAGACGCGGACGTTGTTTTCTGCAAAACCAAGAGTTATGCATCCACATGCTGCTTTTGGCAGAGCGCGCACGTGGATTACTGCCAAACGACGTGCTAAGCACGCCGATGCTGCTCTTTTTAGCACCCGCACATGGATTTGTGGCAAACGACTTGTTGAGCATGCACATGCATCTTTTGGTAGACGCGGACGTTGTTTTCTGCAAAACTACAAGTTATGCAGGCACATGCTGCTTTTGGCAGAGCGCGCACGTGGATTTCTGACAAACGACATGCTAAGCACGCCGATGCTGCTCTTTTAAGCACCCGCACATGGATTTGTGCCAAACCACTGGTTGAGCATGCACATGCCTCTTTTGGTAGACGCGGACGTTGTTTTCTGCAAAACCAAGAGTTATGCATCCACATGCTGCTTTTGGCAGAGCGCACACGTGGATTTCTGCCAAACGACGTGCTAAGCACGCCGATGCTTCTCTTTTAAGCACCCGCACATGAATTTGTGCCAAACCACATGTTGAGCATGCACATGCATCTTTTGGTAGACGCGGACGTTCTTTTCTGCAAAACCACAAGTTATGCATGCACATGCTGCTTTTGGCAGAGCGCGCACGTGGATTTCTGCCAAAGGACGTGCCAAGCACGCCAATGCTGCTCTTTTTAGAACCCGCGCATGGATTTCTGCCAAACAACTTGTTGAGCATGCACATGCCTCTTTTGGTAGACGCGGAAGTTCTTTTCTGCAAAACTACAAGTTATGCATGCATATGCTGCCTTTGGCAGAGCGCGCACGTGGATTTCTGCCAAACGACGTGCTAAGCTCGCCGATGCTGCTCTTTTTAGCACCCGCACTTGGATTTCTGCCAAACCACTTGTTGAGCATGCACATGCATCTTTTGGTAGACGCGGACGTTGTTTTCTGCAAAACCACAAGTTATGCATGCACATGCTGCTTTTGGCAGAGCGCGAGCGTGGATTTCTGCCAAACGACGTGCTAAGCACGCCGATGCTGCTCTTTTTAGCACCCGCACATGGATTTGTGCCAAAACCACTTGTTGAGCATGCACATGCATCTTTTGGTAGACGCGGACGTTGTTTTCTGCAAAACCACAAGTTATGCATGCACATGCTGCTTTTGGCAGAGCGCGCACCTGGATTTCTGCCAAACGACGTGCTAAGCACGCCGATGCTTCTCTTTTTAGCACCCGCACATGGATTTGTGCCAAACCACTGGTTGAGCATGCACATGCATCTTTTGGTAGACGCGGACGTTCTTTTCTGCAAAACTACAAGTTATGAATGCACATGCTGCTTTTGGCAGAGCGCGCACGTGGATTTCTGACAAACGACATGCTAAGCACGCCGATGCTGCTCTTTTAAGCACCCGCACATGGATTTGTGCCAAACCACTGGTTGAGCATGCACATGCCTCTTTTGGTAGACGCGGACGTTGTTTTCTGCAAAACCAAGAGTTATGCATCCATATGCTGCTTTTGGCAGAGCGCGCACGTGGATTTCTGCCAAACGACGTGCTAAGCACGCCGATGCTGCTCTTTTTAGCATCCGCACATGAATTTGTGCCAAACCACATGTTGAGCATGCACATGCATCTTTTGGTAGACGCAGACGTTCTTTTCTGCAAAACCACAAGTTATGCATGCACATGCTGCTTTTGGCAGAGCGCGCACGTGGATTTCTGCCAAAGGATGTGCCATGCACGCCAATGCTGCTCTTTTTAGCACCCGCGCATGGATTTCTGCCAAACAACTTGTTGAGCGTGTACATGCATCTTTTGGTAGACGCGGAAGTTCTTTTCTGCAAAACTACAAGTTATGCATGCATATGCTGCCTTTGACAGAGCGCGCACGTGGATTTCTGCCAAACGACGTGCTAAGCTCGCCGATGCTGCTCTTTTTAGCAGCCGCACTTGGATTTGTGCCAAACCACTTGTTGAGCATGCACATGCATCTTTTGGTAGACGCGGACGTTGTTTTCTGCAAAACCACAAGTTATGCATGTACATGCTGCTTTTGGCAGAGCGCGAGCGTGGATTTCTGCCAAACGACGTACTAAGCACGCCGATGCTGCTCTTTTTAGCACCCGCACATGGATCTGTGCCAAACCACTGGTTGAGCATGCACATGCCTCTTTTGGTAGACGCGGACGTTGTTTTCTGCAAAACCAAGAGTTATACATCCACATGCTGCTTTTGGCAGAGCGCGCACGTGGATTTCTGCCAAACGACGTGCTAAGCACGCCGATGCTGCTCTTTTTGCACCCGCGCATGGATTTCTGCCAAACAACTTGTTGAGCATGCACATGCATCTTTTGGTAGACGCGGAAGTTCTTTTCTGCAAAACTACAAGTTATGCATGCACATGCTGCCTTTGGCAGAGCGCGCACGTGGATTTCTGCAAAACGACGTGCTAAGCTCGCCGATGCTGCTCTTTTTAGCACCCGCACTTGGATTTGTGCCAAACCACTTGTTGAGCATGCACATGCATCTTTTGGTAGACGCGGACGTTGTTTTCTGCAAAACCACAAGTTATGCATGCACATGCTGCTTTTGGCAGAGCGCGAGCGTGGATTTCTGCCAAACGACGTGCTAAGCAAGCCGATGCTGCTCTTTTTAGCACCCGCACATGGATTTGTGCCAAAACCACATGTTGAGCATGCACATGCATCTTTTGGTAGACGCGGACGTTGTTTTCTGCAAAACCACAAGTTATGCATGCACATGCTGCTTTTGGCAGAGCGCGAGCGTGGATTTCTGCCAAACGACGTGCTAAGCACGCCGATGCTGCTCTTTTTAGCACCCGCACATGGATTTGTGCCAAAACCACTTGTTGAGCATGCACATGCATCTTTTGGTAGACGCGGACGTTGTTTTCTGCAAAACCACAAGTTATGCATGCACATGCTGCTTTTGGCCGAGCGCGCACCTGGATTTCTGCCAAACGACGTGCTAAGCACGCCGATGCTTCTCTTTTAAGCACCCGCACATGAATTTGTGCCAAACCACATGTTGAGCATGCACATGCATCTTTTGGTAGACGCGGACGTTGTTTTCTGCAAAACCAAGAGTTATGCATCCACATGCTGCTTTTGGCAGAGCGCACACGTGGATTTCTGCCAAACGACGTGCTAAGCACGCCGATGCTTCTCTTTTAAGCACCCGCACATGAATTTGTGCCAAACCACATGTTGAGCATGCACATGCATCTTTTGGTAGACGCGGACGTTCTTTTCTGCAAAACCACAAGTTATGCATGCACATGCTGCTTTTGGCAGAGCGCGCACGTGGATTTCTGCCAAAGGACGTGCCAAGCACGCCAATGCTGCTCTTTTTAGAACCCGCGCATGGATTTCTGCCAAACCACTTGTTGAGCATGCACATGCATCTTTTGGTAGACGCGGACGTTGTTTTCTGCAAAACCACAAGTTATGCATGCACATGCTGCTTTTGGCAGAGCGCGAGCGTGGATTTCTGCCAAACGACGTGCTAAGCACGCCGATGCTGCTCTTTTTAGCACCCGCACATGGATTTGTGCCAAAACCACTTGTTGAGCATGCACATGCATCTTTTGGTAGACGCGGACGTTGTTTTCTGCAAAACCACAAGTTATGCATGCACATGCTGCTTTTGGCAGAGCGCGCACCTGGATTTCAGCCAAACGACGTGCTAAGCACGCCGATGCTGCTCTTTTTAGCACCCGCACATGGATTTGTGCCAAACCACTGGTTGAGCATGCACATGCCTCTTTTGGTAGACACGGACGTTGTTTTCTGCAAAACCAAGAGTTATGCATCCACATGCTGCTTTTGGCAGAGCGCGCACGTGGATTACTGCCAAACGACGTGCTAAGCACGCCGATGCTGCTCTTTTTAGCACCCGCACATGGATTTGTGGCAAACGACTTGTTGAGCATGCACATGCATCTTTTGGTAGACGCGGACGTTGTTTTCTGCAAAACTACAAGTTATGCAGGCACATGCTGCTTTTGGCAGAGCGCGCACGTGGATTTCTGACAAACGACATGCTAAGCACGACGATGCTGCTCTTTTAAGCACCCGCACATGGATTTGTGCCAAACCACTGGTTGAGCATGCACATGCCTCTTTTGGTAGACGCGGACGTTGTTTTCTACAAAACCAAGAGTTATGCATCCACATGCTGCTTTTGGCAGAGCGCACACGTGGATTTCTGCCAAACGACGTGCTAAGCACGCCGATGCTTCTCTTTTAAGCACCCGCACATGAATTTGTGCCAAACCACATGTTGAGCATGCACATGCATGTTTTGGTAGACGCGGATGTTCTTTTCTGCAAAACCACAAGTTATGCATGCACATGCTGCTTTTGGCAGAGCGCGAACGTGGATTTCTGCCAAAGGACGTGCGAAGCACGCCAATGCTGCTATTTTTAGCACCCGCGCATGCATTTCTGCCAAACAACTTGTTGAGCATGCACATGCATCTTTTGGTAGACGCGGAAGTTCTTTTCTGCAAAACTACAAGTTATGCATGCATATGCTGCCTTTGGCAGAGCGCGCACGTGGAGTTCTGCCAAACGACGTGCTAAGCTCGCCGATGCTGCTCTTTTTAGCACCCGCACTTGGATTTGTGCCAAACCACTTGTTGAGCATACACATGCATCTTTTGGTAGACGCGGACGTTGTTTTCTGCAAAACCACAAGTTAAGAATGCACATGCTGCTTTTGGCAGAGCGCGCACCTGGATTTCTGCCAAACGACGTGCTAAGCACGCCGATGCTGCTCTTTTTAGCACCCGCACATGGATTTGTGCCAAACCACTGGTTGAGCATGCACATGCCTCTTTTGGTAGACGCGGACGTTGTTTTCTGCAAAACCAAGAGTTATGCATCCACATGCTGCTTTTGGCAGAGCGCGCACGTGGATTTCTGCCAAACGACGTGCTAAGCACGCCGATGCTGCTCTTTTTAGCACCCGCACATGGATTTGTGGCAAACGACTTGTTGAGCATGCACATGTATCTTTTGGTAGACGCGGACGTTGTTTTCTGCAAAACTACAAGTTATGCATGCACATGCTGCTTTTGGCAGAGCGCGCACGTGGATTTCTGACAAACGACATGCTAAGCACGCCGATGCTGCTCTTTTAAGCACCCGCACATGGATCTGTGCCAAACCACTGGTTGAGCATGCACATGCCTCTTTTGGTAGACGCGGACGTTGTTTTCTGCAAAACCAAGAGTTATGCATCCACATGCTGCTTTTGGCAGAGCGCGCACGTGGATTTCTGCCAAACGACGTGCTAAGCACGCCGATGCTACTCTTTTTGCACCCGCGCATGGATTTCTGCCAAACAACTTGTTGAGCATGCACATGCATCTTTTGGTAGACGCGGAAGTTCTTTTCTGCAAAACTACAAGTTATGCATGCACATGCTGCCTTTGGCAGAGCGCGCACGTGGATTTCTGCAAAACGACGTGCTAAGCTCGCCGATGCTGCTCTTTTTAGCACCCGCACTTGGATTTGTGCCAAACCAATTGCTGAGCATGCACATGCATATTTTGGTTGACGCGGACGTTGTTTTCTGCAAAACCACAAGTTATGCATGCACATGCTGCTTTTGGCAGAGCGCGAGCGTGGATTTCTGCCAAACGACGTGCTAAGCACGCCGATGCTGCTCTTTTTAGCACCCGCACATGGATTTGTGCCAAAACCACATGTTGAGCATGCACATGCATCTTTTGGTAGACGCGGACGTTGTTTTCTGCAAAACCACAATTTATGCATGCACATGCTGCTTTTGGCAGAGCGCGAGCGTGGATGTCTGCCAAACGACGTGCTAAGCACGCCGATGCTGCTCTTTTTAGCACCCGCACATGGATTTGTGCCAAAACCACTTGTTGAGCATGCACATGCATCTTTTGGTAGACGCGGACGTTGTTTTCTGCAAAACCACAAGTTATGCATGCACATGCTGCTTTTGGCAGAGCGCGCACCTGGATTTCTGCCAAACGACGTGCTAAGCACGCCGATGCTGCTCTTTTTAGCACCCGCACATGGATTTGTGCCAAACCACTGGTTGAGCATGCACATGCCTCTTTTGGTAGACGCGGACGTTGTTTTCTGCAAAACCAAGAGTTATGCATCCACATGCTGCTTTTGGCAGAGCGCGCACGTGGATTACTGCCAAACGACGTGCTAAGCACGCCGATGCTGCTCTTTTTAGCACCCGCACATGGATTTGTGGCAAACGACTTGTTGAGCATGCACATGCATCTTTTGGTAGACGCGGACGTTGTTTTCTGCAAAACTACAAGTTATGCAGGCACATGCTGCTTTTGGCAGAGCGCGCACGTGGATTTCTTACAAACGACATGCTAAGCACGCCAATGCTGCTCTTTTAAGCACCCGCACATGGATTTGTGCCAAACCACTGGTTGAACATGCACATGCCTCTTTTGGTAGACGCGGACGTTGTTTTCTGCAAAACCAAGAGTTATGCATCCACATGCTGCTTTTGGCAGAGCGCACACGTGGATTTCTGCCAAACGACGTGCTAAGCACGCCGATGCTTCTCTTTTAAGCACCCGCACATGAATTTGTGCCAAACCACATGTTGAGCATGCACATGCATGTTTTGGTAGACGCGGATGTTCTTTTCTGCAAAACCACAAGTTATGCATGCACATGCTGCTTTTGGCAGAGCGCGAACGTGGATTTCTGCCAAAGGACGTGCCAAGCACGCCAATGCTGCTATTTTTAGCACCCGCGCATGCATTTCTGCCAAACAACTTGTTGAGCATGCACATGCATCTTTTGGTAGACGCGGAAGTTCTTTTCTGCAAAACTACAAGTTATGCATGCATATGCTGCCTTTGGCAGAGCGCGCACGTGGAGTTCTGCCAAACGACGTGCTAAGCTCGCCGATGCTGCTCTTTTTAGCACCCGCACTTGGATTTGTGCCAAACCACTTGTTGAGCATGCACATGCATCTTTTGGTAGACGCGGACGTTGTTTTCTGCAAAACCACAAGTTATGCATGCACATGCTGCTTTTGGCAGAGCGCGCACCTGGATTTCTGCCAAACGACGTGCTAAGCACGCCGATGCTGCTCTTTTTAGCACCCGCACATGGATTTGTGCCAAACCACTGGTTGAGCATGCACATGCCTCTTTTGGTAGACGCGGACGTTGTTTTCTGCAAAACCAAGAGTTATGCATCCACATGCTGCTTTTGGCAGAGCGCGCACGTGGATTTCTGCCAAACGACGTGCTAAGCACGCCGATGCTGCTCTTTTTAGCACCCGCACATGGATTTGTGGCAAACGACTTGTTGAGCATGCACATGCATCTTTTGGTAGACGCGGACGTTGTTTTCTGCAAAACTACAAGTTATGCATGCACATGCTGCTTTTGGCAGAGCGCGCACGTGGATTTCTGACAAACGACATGCTAAGCACGCCGATGCTGCTCTTTTAGCACCCGCACATGGATTTGTGCCAAACCACTGGTTGAGCATGCACATGCCTCTTTTGGTAGACGCGGACGTTGTTTTCTGCAAAACCAAGAGTTATGCATCCATATGCTGCTTTTGGCAGAGCGCGCACGTGGATTTCTGCCAAACGACGTGCTAAGCACGCCGATGCTGCTCTTTTTAGCACCCGCACATGGATTTGTGCCAAACCACTGGTTGAGCATGCACATGCCTCTTTTGGTAGACGCGGACGTTCTTTTCTGCAAAACCACAAGTTATGCATGCACATGCTGCTTTTGGCAGAGCGCGCACGTGGATTTCTGCCAAAGGATGTGCCAAGCACGCCAATGCTGCTCTTTTTAGCACCCGCGCATGGATTTCTGCCAAACAACTTGTTGAGCGTGTACATGCATCTTTTGGTAGACGCGGAAGTTCTTTTCTGCAAAACTACAAGTTATGCATGCATATGCTGCCTTTGACAGAGCGCGCACGTGGATTTCTGCCAAACGACGTGCTAAGCTCGCCGATGCTGCTCTTTTTAGCAGCCGCACTTGGATTTGTGCCAAACCACTTGTTGAGCATGCACATGCATCTTTTGGTAGACGCGGACGTTGTTTTCTGCAAAACCACAAGTTATGCATGCACATGCTGCTTTTGGCAGAGCGCGAGCGTGGATTTCTGCCAAACGACGTGCTAAGCACGCCGATGCTGCTCTTTTTAGCACCCGCACATGGATCTGTGCCAAACCACTGGTTGAGCATGCACATGCCTCTTTTGGTAGACGCGGACGTTGTTTTCTGCAAAACCAAGAGTTATGCATCCACATGCTGCTTTTGGCAGAGCGCGCACGTGGATTTCTGCCAAACGACGTGCTAAGCACGCCGATGCTACTCTTTTTGCACCCGCGCATGGATTTCTGCCAAACAACTTGTTGAGCATGCACATGCATCTTTTGGTAGACGCGGAAGTTCTTTTCTGCAAAACTACAAGTTATGCATGCACATGCTGCCTTTGGCAGAGCGCGCACGTGGATTTCTGCAAAACGACGTGCTAAGCTCGCCGATGCTGCTCTTTTTAGCACCCGCACTTGGATTTGTGCCAAACCAATTGCTGAGCATGCACATGCATATTTTGGTTGACGCGGACGTTGTTTTCTGCAAAACCACAAGTTATGCATGCACATGCTGCTTTTGGCAGAGCGCGAGCGTGGATTTCTGCCAAACGACGTGCTAAGCACGCCGATGCTGCTCTTTTTAGCACCCGCACATGGATTTGTGCCAAAACGACATGTTGAGCATGCACATGCATCTTTTGGTAGACGCGGACGTTGTTTTCTGCAAAACCACAAGTTATGCATGCACATGCTGCTTTTGGCAGAGCGCGCACCTGGATTTCTGCCAAACGACGTGCTAAGCACGCCAATGCTGCTCTTTTTAGCACCCGCGCATGGATTTCTGCCAAACAACTTGTTGAGCATGCACATGCATCTTTTGGTAGACGCGGACGTTGTTTTCTGCAAAACCAAGAGTTATGCATCCACATGCTGCTTTTGGCAGAGCGCGCACGTGGATTTCTGCCAAACGACGTGCTAAGCACGCCGATGCTGCTCTTTTTAGCACCCGCACATGAATTTGTGCCAAACCACATGTTGAGCATGCACATGCATCTTTTGGTAGACGCCGACGTTCTTTTCTACAAAACCACAAGTTATGCATGCACATGCTGCTTTTGGCAGAGCGCGCACGTGGATTTCTGCCAAAGGACGTGCCAAGCACGCCAATGCTGCTCTTTTTAGCCCCCGCGCATGGATTTCTGCCAAACAACTTGTTGAGCGTGCACATGCATCTTTTGGTAGACGCGGAAGTTCTTTTCTGCAAAACTACAAGTTATGCATGCGTATGCTGCCTTTGGCAGAGCGCGCACGTGGATTTCTGCCAAACGACGTGCTAAGCTCGCCGATGCTGCTCTTTTTAGCACCCGCACTTGGATTTGTGCCAAACCACTTGTTGAGCATGCACATGCATCTTTTGGTAGACGCGGACGTTGTTTTCTGCAAAACCACAAGTTATGCATGCACATGCTGCTTTTGGCAGAGCGCTAGCGTGGATTTCTGCCAAACGACGTGCTAAGCACGCCGATGCTGCTCTTTTTAGCACCCGCACATGGATCTGTGCCAAACCACTGGTTGAGCATGCACATGCCTCTTTTGGTAGACGCGGACGTTTTTCTCTGCAAAACCAAGAGATATGCATCCACATGCTGCTTTTGGCAGAGCGCGCACGTGGATTTCTGCGAAACGACGTGCTAAGCACGCCGATGCTGCTCTTTTTGCACCCGCGCATGGATTTCTGCCAAACTTGTTGAGCATGCACATGCATCTTTTGGTAGACGCGGAAGTTCTTTTCTGCAAAACTACAAGTTATGCATGCACATGCTGCCTTTGGCAGAGCGCGCACGTGGATTTCTGCAAAACGACGTGCTAAGCTCGCCGATGCTGCCCTTTTTAGCACCCGCACTTGGATTTGTGCCAAACCAATTGCTGAGCATGCACATGCATATTTTGGTTGACGCGGACGTTGTTTTCTGCAAAACCACAAGTTATGCATGCACATGCTGCTTTTGGCAGAGCGCTAGCGTGGATTTCTGCCAAACGACGTGCTAAGCACGCCGATGCTGCTCTTTTTAGCACCCGCACATGGATTTGTGGCAAACGACTTGTTGAGCATGCACATGCATCTTTTGGTAGACGCGGACGTTGTTTTCTGCAAAACTACAAGTTATGTATGCACATGCTGCTTTTGGCAGAGCGCGCACGTGGATTTCTGACAAACGACATGCTAAGCACGCCGATGCTGCTCTTTTAAGCACCCGCACTTGGATTTGTGCCAAACCACTTGTTGAGCATGCACATGCATCTTTTGGTAGACGCGGACGTTGTTTTCTGCAAAACAACAAGATATGCATGCACATGCTGCTTTTGGCAGAGCGCGCACGTGGATTTCTTCCAAACGACGTGCTAAGCACGCCGATGCTGCTCTTTTTGCACCCGCGCATGGATTTGTGCCAAACCAATTGCTGAGCATGCACATGCATATTTTGGTTGACGCGGACGTTGTTTTCTGCAAAACCACAAGTTATGCATGCACATGCTGCTTTTGGCAGAGCGCTAGAGTGGATTTCTGCCAAACGACGTGCTAAGCACGCCGATGCTGCTCTTTTTAGCACCCGCACATGGATTTGTGCCAAAACCACTTGTTGTGCATGCAGATGCATCTTCTGGTAGACGCGGACGTTGTTTTCTGCAAAACCTCAAGTTATGCATGCACATGCTGCTTTTGGCAGAGCGCGCACGTGGATTTCTGCCAAACGACGTGCTAAGCACGCCGATGCTGCTCTTTTTAGCACCCGCACATGGATCTGTGCCAAACCACTGGTTGAGCATGCACAGCCTCTTTTGGTAGACGCGGACGTTGTTTTCTGCAAAACCAAGAGTTATGCATCCACATGCTGCTTTTGGCAGAGCGCGCACGTGGATTTCTGCCAAACGACGTGCTAAGCACGCCGATGCTGCTCTTTTTAGCACCCGCACATGAATTTGTGCCAAACCACATGTTGAGCATGCACATGCATCTTTTGGTAGACGCGGACGTTCTTTTCTGCAAAACCACAAGTTATGCATGCACATGCTGCTTTTGGCAGAGCGCGCACGTGGATTTCTGCCAAAGGACGTGCCAAGCACGCCAATGCTGCTCTTTTTAGCACCCGTGCATGGATTTCTGCCAAACAACTTGTTGAGCATGCACATGCATATTTTGGTTGACGCGGACGTTGTTTTCTGCAAAACCACAAGTTATGCATGCACATGCTGCTTTTGGCAGAGCGCTAGCGTGGATTTCTGCCAAACGACGTGCTAAGCACGCCGATGCTGCTCTTTTTAGCACCCGCACATGGATTTGTGCCAAAACCACTTGTTGTGCATGCAGATGCATCTTTTGGTAGACGCGGACGTTGTTTTCTGCAAACCCACAAGTTATGCATGCACATGCTGCTTTTGGCAGAGCGCGCACGTGGATTTCTGCCAAACGACGTGCTAAGCACGCCGATGCTGCTCTTTTTAGCACCCGCACATGGATCTGTGCCAAACCACTGGTTGAGCATGCACATGCCTCTTTTGGTAGACGCGGACGTTGTTTTCTGCAAAACCAAGAGTTATGCATCCACATGCTGCTTTTCGCAGAGCGCGCACGTGGATTTCTGCCAAACGACGTGCTAAGCACGCCGATGCTGCTCTTTTTAGCACCCGCACATGGATTTGTGGCAAACGACTTGTTGAGCATGCACATGCATCTTTTGATAGACGCGGACGTTGTTTTCTGCAAAACTACAAGTTATGTATGCACATGCTGCTTTTGGCAGAGCGCGCACGTGGATTTTTTGACAAACGACATGCTAAGCACGCCGACGCTGCTCTTTTAAGCACCCGCACATGGATTTGTGCCAAACCACATGTTGAGCATGCACATGCGTCTTTTGGTAGACGCGGAAGTTCTTTTCTGCAAAACTGCAAGTTATGCATGCATATGCTGCCTTTGGCAGAGCGCGCACGTGGATTTCTGCCAAACGACGTGCTAAGCTCGCCGATGCTGCTCTTTTTAGCACCCGCACTTGGATTTGTGCCAAACCACTTGTTGAGCATGCACATGCATCTTTTGGTAGACGCGGACGTTGTTTTCTGCAAAACCACAAGTTATGCATGCACATGCTGCTTTTGGCAGAGCGCGAGCGTGGATTTCTGCCAAACGACGTGCTAAGCACGCCGATGCTGCTTTTTTTAGCACCCGCACATGGATCTGTGCCAAACCACTGGTTGAGCATGCACATGCCTCTTTTGGTAGACGCGGACGTTGTTTTCTGCAAAACCAAGAGTTATGCATCCACATGATGCTTTTGGCAGAGCGCGAACGTGGATTTCTTCCAAACGACGTGCTAAGCACGCCGATGCTGCTCTTTTTGCACCCGCGCATGGATTTCTGCCAAACAACTTGTTGAGCATGCACATGCATCTTTTGGTAGACGCGGAAGTTCTTTTCTGCAAAACTACAAGTTATGCATGCACATGCTGCCTTTGGCAGAGCGCGCACGTGGATTTCTGCAAAACGACGTGCTAAGCTCGCCGATGCTGCTCTTTTTAGCACCCGCACTTGGATTTGTGCCAAACCAATTGCTGAGCATGCACATGCATATTTTGGTTGACGCGGACGTTGTCTTCTGCAAAACCACAAGTTATGCATGCACATGCTGCTTTTGGCAGAGCGCTAGCGTGGATTTCTGCCAAACGACGTGCTAAGCACGCCGATGCTGCTCTTTTTAGCACCCGCACATGGATTTGTGCCAAAACCACTTGTTGTGCATGCAGATGCATCTTTTGGTAGACGCGGACGTTGTTTTCTGCAAAACCTCAAGTTATGCATGCACATGCTGCTTTTGGCAGAGCGCGCACGTGGATTTCTGCCAAACGACGTGCTAAGCACGCCGATGCTGCTCTTTTTAGCACCCGCACATGGATCTGTGCCAAACCACTGGTTGAGCATGCACATGCCTCTTTTGGTAGACGCGGACGTTGTTTTCTGCAAAACCAAGAGTTATGCATCCACATGCTGCTTTTGGCAGAGCGCGCACGTGGATTTCTGCCAAACGACGTGCTAAGCACACCGATGCTGCTCTTTTTAGCACCCGCACATGAATTTGTGCCAAACCACATGTTGAGCATGCACATGCATCTTTTGGTAGACGCGGACGTTCTTTTCTGCAAAACCACAAGTTATGCATGCACATGCTGCTTTTGGCAGAGCGCGCACGTGGATTTCTGCCAAAGGGCGTGCCAAGCACGCCAATGCTGCTCTTTTTAGCACCCGCGCATGGATTTCTGCCAAACAACTTGTTGAGCATGCACATGCATCTTTTGGTAGACGCGGAAGTTCTTTTCTGCAAAACTACAAGTTATGCATGCATATGCTGCCTTTGGCAGAGCGCGCACGTGGATTTCTGCCAAACGACGTGCTAAGCTCGCCGATGCTGCTCTTTTTAGCACCCGCACTTGGATTTGTGCCAAACCACTTGTTGAGCATGCACATGCATCTTTTGGTAGACGCGGACGCAGTTTTCTGCAAAACCAAGAGTTATGCATCCACATGCTGCTTTTGGCAGAGCGCGCACGTGGATTTCTGCCAAACGACGTGCTAAGCTCGCCGATGCTGCTCTTTTTAGCACCCGCACATGGATTTGTGCCAAACCACTGGTTGAGCATGCACATGCCTCTTTTGGTAGACGCGGAAGTTGTTTTCTGTAAAACCAAGAGTTATGCATCCTCATGCTGCTTTTGCAGAGCGCAAACGTGGATTTCTGCCAAACGACGTGCTAAGCACGCCGATGCTGCTCTTTTTAGCACCCACACATGGATTTGTGCCAAACCACTTGTTGACCATGCACATGCATCTTTTGGTAGACGCAGACGTTCTTTTCTGCAAAACCACGAGTTATGGATGCACATGCTGCTTTTGGCAGAGCGCGCACGTGGATTTCTGCCAAAGGACGTGCCAAGCACGCCAATGCTGCTCTTTTTAGCACCCGCGCATGGATTTCTGCCAAACAACTTGTTGAGCATGCACATGCATATTTTGGTAGACCGGGAAGTTCTTTTCTGCAAAACTACAAGTTATGCATGCACATGCTGCCTTTGGCAGAGCGCCACGTGGATTTCTGCCAAACGACGTGCTAAGCTCGCCGATGCTGCTCTTTTTAGCACCCGCGCATTTATTTCTGCCAAACCACTTGTTGAGCATGCACATGCATCTTTTGGTAGACGCGGACGTTGTTTTCTGCAAAACCACAAGTTATGCATGCACATGCTGCTTTTGGCAGAGCGCGCTCGTGGATTTCTGCCAAACGACGTGCTAAGCACGCCGATGCTGCTCTTTTTAGCACCCGCACATGGATTTGTGCCAAACCACTGGTTGAGCATGCACATGCCTCTTTTGGTAGACGCGGACGTTGTTTTCTGCAAAACCAAGAGTTATGCATCCACATGCTGCTTTTGGCAGAGCGCGCACGTGGATTTCTGCCAAACGACGTGCTAAGCACGCCGATGCTGCTCTTTTTAGCACCCGCACATGGATTTGTGGCAAACTACTTGTTGAGCATGCACATGCGTCTTTTGGTAGACGCGGACGTTGTTATCTGCAAAACTACAAGTTATGCATGCACATGCTGCTTTTGGCAGAGCGCGCACGTGGATTTCTGACAAACGACATGCTAAGCACGCCGATGCTGCTCTTTTAAGCACCCGCACATGGATTTGTGCCAAACCAATTGCTGAGCATGCACATGAATATTTTGGTTGACGCGGACGTTGTTTTCTGCAAAACCACAAGTTATGCATGCACATGCTGCTTTTGGCAGAGCGCGAGCGTGGATTTCTGCCAAACGACGTGCTAAGCACGCCGATGCTGCTCTTTTTAGCACCCGCACATGGATATGTGCCAAAACCACATGTTGAGCATGCACATGCATCTTTTGGTAGACGCGGACGTTGTTTTCTGCAAAACCACAAGTTATGCATGCACATGCTGCTTTTGGCAGAGCGCGCACCTGGATTTCTGCCAAACGACGTGCTAAGCACGCCAATGCTGCTCTTTTTAGCACCCGCGCATGGATTTCTGCCAAACAACTTGTTGAGCATGCACATGCATCTTTTGGTAGACGCGGACGTTGTTTTCTGCAAAACCACAAGTTATGCATGCACATGCTGCTTTTGGCAGAGCGCGAGCGTGGATTTCTGCCAAACGACGTGCTAAGCACGCCGATGCTGCTCTTTTTAGCACCCGCACATGGATTTGTGCCAAAACCACTTGTTGAGCATGCACATGCATCTTTTGGTAGACGCGGACGTTGTTTTCTGCAAAACCAAGAGTTATGCATGCACATGCTGCTTTTGGCAGAGCGCGCACGTGGATTTCTGACAAACGACATGCTAAGCACGCCGATGCTGCTCTTTTAAGCACCCGCACATGGATTTGTGCCAAACCACTGGTTGAGCATGCACATGCCTCTTTTGGTAGACGCGGACGTTGTTTTCTTCAAAACCAAGAGTTATGCATCCACATGCTGCTTTTGGCAGAGCGCGCACGTGGATTTCTGCCAAACGACGTGCTAAGCACGCCGATGCTGCTCTTTTTAGCACCCGCACATGAATTTGTGCCAAACCACATGTTGAGCATGCACATGCATCTTTTGGTAGACGCCGACGTTCTTTTCTACAAAACCACAAGTTATGCATGCACATGCTGCTTTTGGCAGAGCGCGCACGTGGATTTCTACCAAAGGACGTGCCAAGCACGCCAATGCTGCTCTTTTTAGCCCCCGCGCATGGATTTCTGCCAAACAACTTGTTGAGCGTGCACATGCATCTTTTGGTAGACGCGGAAGTTCTTTTCTGCAAAACTACAAGTTATGCATGCATATGCTGCCTTTGGCAGAGCGCGCACGTGGATTTCTGCCAAACGACGTGCTAAGCTCGCCGATGCTGCTCTTTTTAGCACCCGCACTTGGATTTGCGCCAAACCACTTGTTGAGCATGCACATGCATCTTTTCGTAGACGCGGACGTTGTTTTCTGCAAAACCACAAGTTATGCATGCACATGCTGCTTTTGGCAGAGCGCTAGCGTGGATTTCTGCCAAACGACGTGCTAAGCACGCCGATGCTGCTCTTTTTAGCACCCGCACATGGATCTGTGCCAAACCACTGGTTGAGCATGCACATGCCTCTTTTGGTAGACGCGGACGTTGTTTTCTGCAAAACCAAGAGTTATGCATCCACATGCTGCTTTTGGCAGAGCGCGCACGTGGATTTCTGCCAAACGACGTGCTAAGCACGCCGATGCTGCTCTTTTTAGCACCCGCACATGAATTTGTGCCAAACCACATGTTGAGCATGCACATGCATCTTTTGGTAGACGCGGACGTTCTTTTCTGCAAAACCACAAGTTATGCATGCACATGCTGCTTTTGGCAGAGCGCGCACGTGGATTTCTGCCAAACGACGTGCCAAGCACGCCAATGCTGCTCTTTTTAGCACCCGCGCATGGATTTCTGCCAAACAACTTGTTGAGCATGCACATGCATCTTTTGGTAGACGCGGAAGTTCTTTTCTGCAACACTACAAGTTATGCATGCATATGCTGCCTTTGGCAGAGCGCGCACGTGGATTTCTGCCAAACGACGTGCTAAGCTCGCCAATGCTGCTCTTTTTAGCACCCGAACTTGGATTTGTGCCAAACCACTTGTTGAGCATGCACATGCATCTTTTGGTAGACGCGGACGCAGTTTTCTGCAAAACCAAGAGTTATGCATCCACATGCTGCTTTTGGCAGAGCGCGCACGTGGATTTCTGCCAAACGACGTGCTAAGCACGCCGATGCTGCTCTTTTTAGCACCCGCACATGGATTTGTGGCAAACGACTTGTTGAGCATGCACATGCATATTTTGGTAGACCGGGAAGTTCTTTTCTGCAAAACTACAAGTTATGCATGCACATGCTGCCTTTGGCAGAGCGCCACGTGGATTTCTGCCAAACGACGTGCTAAGCTCGCCGATGCTGCTCTTTTTAGCACCCGCGCATTTATTTCTGCCAAACCACTTGTTGAGCATGCACATGCATCTTTTGGTAGACGCGGACGTTGTTTTCTGCAAAACCACAAGTTATGCATGCACATGCTGCTTTTGGCAGAGCGCGAGCGTGGATTTCTGCCAAACGACGTGCTAAGCACGCCGATGCTGCCCTTTTTAGCACCCGCACATAGATTTGTGCCAAAACCACTTGTTGAGCATGCACATGCATCTTTTGGCAGACGCGGACGTTGTTTTCTGCAAAACCACAAGTTATGCATGCACATGCTGCTTTTCGCAGAGCGCGCACGTGGATTTCTGCCAAACGACGTGCTAAGCACGCCGATGCTGCTCTTTTTAGCACCCGCACATGGATTCGTGGCAAACAACTTGTTGAGCATGCACATGCATCTTTTGGTAGACGCGGACGTTGTTTTCGGCAAAACTACAAGTTATGCATGCACATGCTGCTTTTGGCAGAGCGCGCACGTGGATTTCTGACAAACGACATGCTAAGCACGCCGATGCTGCTCTTTTAAGCACCCGCACATGGATTTGTGCCAAAACCACATGTTGAGCATGCACATGCATCTTTTGGTAGACGCGGACGTTTTCTGCAAAACCACAAGTTATGCATGCACATGCTGCTTTTGGCAGAGCGCGCACCTGGATTTCTGCCAAACGACGTGCTAAGCACGCCGATGCTGCTCTTTTTAGCACCCGCACATGGATTTGTGCCAAACCACTGGTTGAGCATGCACATGCCTCTTTTGGTAGACGCGGACGTTGTTTTCTGCAAAACCAAGAGGTATGCATCCACATGCTGCTTTTGGCAGAGCGCGCACGTGGATTTCTGCCAAACGACGTGCTAAGCACGCCGATGCTGCTCTTTTTAGCACCCGCACATGGATTTGTGGCAAACGACTTGTTGAGCATGCACATGCATCTTTTGGTAGACGCGGACGTTGTTTTCTGCAAAACTACAAGTTATGCATGCACATGCTGCTTTTGGCAGAGCGCTAGCGTGGATTTCTGCCAAACGACGTGCTAAGCACGCCGATGCTGCTCTTTTTAGCACCCGCACATGGATCTGTGCCAAACCACTGGTTGAGCATGCACATGCCTCTTTTGGTAGACGCGGACGTTGTTTTCTGCAAAACCACAAGTTATGCATGCACATGCTGCTTTTGGCAGAGCGCGCACCTGGATTTCTGCCAAACGACGTGCTAAGCACGCCGATGCTGCTCTTTTTAGCACCCGCACATGGATTTGTGCCAAACCACTGGTTGAGCATGCACATGCCTCTTTTGGTAGACGCGGACGTTGTTTTCTGCAAAACCAAGAGTTATGCATCCACATGCTGCTTTTGGCAGAGCGCGCACGTGGATTTCTGCCAAACGACGTGCTAAGCACGCCGATGCTGCTCTATTTAGCACCCGCACATGGATTTGTGGCAAACGACTTGTTCAGCATGCACATGCATCTTTTGGTAGACGCGGACGTTGTTTTCTGCAAAACTACAAGTTATGCATGCACATGCTGCTTTTGGCAGAGCGCGCACGTGGATTTCTGACAAACGACATGCTAAACACGCCGATGCTGCTCTTTTAAGCACCCGCACATGGATTTGTGCCAAACCACTGGTTGAGCATGCACATGCCTCTTTTGGTAGACGCGGACGTTGTTTTCTGCAAAACCAAGAGTTATGCATGCACATGCTGCTTTTGGCAGAGCGCTAGCGTGGATTTCTGCCAAACGACGTGCTAAGCACGCCGATGCTGCTCTTTTTAGCACCCACACATGGATTTGTGCCAAACCACTTGTTGACCATGCACATGCATCTTTTGGTAGACGCAGACGTTCTTTTCTGCAAAACCACGAGTTATGGATGCACATGCTGCTTTTGGCAGAGCGCGCACGTGGATTTCTGCCAAAGGACGTGCCAAGCACGCCAATGCTGCTCTTTTTAGCACCCGCGCATGGATTTCTGCCAAACAACTTGTTGAGCATGCACATGCATATTTTGGTAGACCGGGAAGTTCTTTTCTGCAAAACTACAAGTTATGCATGCACATGCTGCCTTTGGCAGAGCGCCACGTGGATTTCTGCCAAACGACGTGCTAAGCTCGCCGATGCTGCTCTTTTTAGCACCCGCGCATTTATTTCTGCCAAACCACTTGTTGAGCATGCACATGCATCTTTTGGTAGATGCGGACGTTGTTTTCTGCAAAACCACAAGTTATGCATGCACATGCTGCTTTTGGCAGAGCGCGAGCGTGGATTTCTGCCAAACGACGTGCTAAGCACGCCGATGCTGCCCTTTTTAGCACCCGCACATGGATTTGTGCCAAAACCGCTTGTTGAGCATGCACATGCATCTTTTGGTAGACGCGGACGTTGTTTTCTGCAAAACCACAAGTTATGCATGCACATGCTGCTTTTGGCAGAGCGCGCTCGTGGATTTCTGCCAAACGACGTGCTAAGCACGCCGATGCTGCTCTTTTTAGCACCCGCACATGGATTTGTGCCAAACCACTGGTTGAGCATGCACATGCCTCTTTTGGTAGACGCGGACGTTGTTTTCTGCAAAACCAAGAGTTATGCATCCACATGCTGCTTTTGGCAGAGCGCGCACGTGGATTTCTGCCAAACGACGTGCTAAGCACGCCGATGCTGCTCTTTTTAGCACCCGCACATGGATTTGTGGCAAACTACTTGTTGAGCATGCACATGCATCTTTTGGTAGACGCGGACGTTGTTTTCTGCAAAACTACAAGTTATGCATGCACATGCTGCTTTTGGCAGAGCGCGCACGTGGATTTCTGACAAACGACATGCTAAGCACGCCGATGCTGCTCTTTTAAGCACCCGCACATGGATTTGTGCCAAACCAATTGCTGAGCATGCACATGCATATTTTGGTTGACGCGGACGTTGTTTTCTGCAAAACCACAAGTTATGCATGCACATGCTGCTTTTGGCAGAGCGCGAGCGTGGATTTCTGCCAAACGACGTGCTAAGCACGCCGATGCTGCTCTTTTTAGCACCTGCACATGGATTTGTGCCAAAACCACATGTTGAGCATGCACATGCATCTTTTGGTAGACGCGGACGTTGTTTTCTGCAAAACCACAAGTTATGCATGCACATGCTGCTTTTGGCAGAGCGCGCACCTGGATTTCTGCCAAACGACGTGCTAAGCACGCCAATGCTGCTCTTTTTAGCACCCGCGCATGGATTTCTGCCAAACAACTTGTTGAGCATGCACATGCATCTTTTGGTTGACGCGGACGTTGTTTTCTGCAAAACCACAAGTTATGCATGCACATGCTGCTTTTGGCAGAGCGCGAGCGTGGATTTCTGCCAAACGACGTGCTAAGCACGCCGATGCAGCTCTTTTTAGCACCCGCACATGGATTTGTGCCAAAACCACTTGTTGAGCATGCACATGCATCTTTTGGTAGACGCGGACGTTGTTTTCTGCAAAACCAAGAGTTATGCATGCACATGCTGCTTTTGGCAGAGCGCGCACGTGGATTTCTGACAAACGACATGCTAAGCACGCCGATGCTGCTCTTTTAAGCACCCGCACATGGATTTGTGCCAAACCACTGGTTGAGCATGCACATGCCTCTTTTGGTAGACGCGGACGTTGTTTTCTGCAAAACCAAGAGTTATGCATCCACATGCTGCTTTTGGCAGAGCGCGCACGTGGATTTCTGCCAAACGACGTGCTAAGCACGCCGATGCTGCTCTTTTTAGCACCCGCACATGAATTTGTGCCAAACCACATGTTGAGCATGCACATGCATCTTTTGGTAGACGCCGACGTTCTTTTCTACAAAACCACAAGTTATGCATGCACATGCTGCTTTTGGCAGAGCGCGCACGTGGATTTCTGCCAAAGGACGTGCCAAGCACGCCAATGCTGCTCTTTTTAGCCCCCGCGCATGGATTTCTGCCAAACAACTTGTTGAGCGTGCACATGCATCTTTTGGTAGACGCGGAAGTTCTTTTCTGCAAAACTACAAGTTATGCATGCATATGCTGCCTTTGGCAGAGCGCGCACGTGGATTTCTGCCAAACGACGTGCTAAGCTCGCCGATGCTGCTCTTTTTAGCACCCGCACATGGATCTGTGCCAAACCACTGGTTGAGCATGCACATGCCTCTTTTGGTAGACGCGGACGTTGTTTTCTGCAAAACCAAGAGTTATGCATCCACATGCTGCTTTTGGCAGAGCGCGCACGTGGATTTCTGCCAAACGACGTGCTAAGCACGCCGATGCTGCTCTTTTTAGCACCCGCACATGAATTTGTGCCAAACCACATGTTGAGCATGCACATGCATCTTTTGGTAGACGCGGACGTTCTTTTCTGCAAAACCACAAGTTATGCATGCACATGCTGCTTTTGGCAGAGCGCGCACGTGGATTTCTGCCAAACGACGTGCCAAGCACGCCAATGCTGCTCTTTTTAGCACCCGCGCATGGATTTCTGCCAAACAACTTGTTGAGCATGCACATGCATCTTTTGGTAGACGCGGAAGTTCTTTTCTGCAACACTACAAGTTATGCATGCATATGCTGCCTTTGGCAGAGCGCGCACGTGGATTTCTGCCAAACGACGTGCTAAGCTCGCCAATGCTGCTCTTTTTAGCACCCGAACTTGGATTTGTGCCAAACCACTTGTTGAGCATGCACATGCATCTTTTGGTAGACGCGGACGCAGTTTTCTGCAAAACCAAGAGTTATGCATCCACATGCTGCTTTTGGCAGAGCGCGCACGTGGATTTCTGCCAAACGACGTGCTAAGCACGCCGATGCTGCTCTTTTTAGCACCCGCACATGGATTTGTGGCAAACGACTTGTTGAGCATGCACATGCATATTTTGGTAGACCGGGAAGTTCTTTTCTGCAAAACTACAAGTTATGCATGCACATGCTGCCTTTGGCAGAGCGCCACGTGGATTTCTGCCAAACGACGTGCTAAGCTCGCCGATGCTGCTCTTTTTAGCACCCGCGCATTTATTTCTGCCAAACCACTTGTTGAGCATGCACATGCATCTTTTGGTAGACGCGGACGTTGTTTTCTGCAAAACCACAAGTTATGCATGCACATGCTGCTTTTGGCAGAGCGCGAGCGTGGATTTCTGCCAAACGACGTGCTAAGCACGCCGATGCTGCCCTTTTTAGCACCCGCACATAGATTTGTGCCAAAACCACTTGTTGAGCATGCACATGCATCTTTTGGCAGACGCGGACGTTGTTTTCTGCAAAACCACAAGTTATGCATGCACATGCTGCTTTTCGCAGAGCGCGCACGTGGATTTCTGCCAAACGACGTGCTAAGCACGCCGATGCTGCTCTTTTTAGCACCCGCACATGGATTCGTGGCAAACAACTTGTTGAGCATGCACATGCATCTTTTGGTAGACGCGGACGTTGTTTTCTGCAAAACTACAAGTTATGCATGCACATGCTGCTTTTGGCAGAGCGCGCACGTGGATTTCTGACAAACGACATGCTAAGCACGCCGATGCTGCTCTTTTAAGCACCCGCACATGGATTTGTGCCAAAACCACATGTTGAGCATGCACATGCATCTTTTGGTAGACGCGGACGTTGTTTTCTGCAAAACCACAAGTTATGCATGCACATGCTGCTTTTGGCAGAGCGCGCACCTGGATTTCTGCCAAACGACGTGCTAAGCACGCCGATGCTGCTCTTTTTAGCACCCGCACATGGATTTGTGCCAAACCACTGGTTGAGCATGCACATGCCTCTTTTGGTAGACGCGGACGTTGTTTTCTGCAAAACCAAGAGGTGTGCATCCACATGCTGCTTTTGGCAGAGCGCGCACGTGGATTTCTGCCAAACGACGTGCTAAGCACGCCGATGCTGCTCTTTTTAGCACCCGCACGTGGATTTGTGGCAAACGACTTGTTGAGCATGCACATGCATCTTTTGGTAGACGCGGACGTTGTTTTCTGCAAAACTACAAGTTATGCATGCACATGCTGCTTTTGGCAGAGCGCTAGCGTGGATTTCTGCCAAACGACGTGCTAAGCACGCCGATGCTGCTCTTTTTAGCACCCGCACATGGATCTGTGCCAAACCACTGGTTGAGCATGCACATGCCTCTTTTGGTAGACGCGGACGTTGTTTTCTGCAAAACCACAAGTTATGCATGCACATGCTGCTTTTGGCAGAGCGCGCACCTGGATTTCTGCCAAACGACGTGCTAAGCACGCCGATGCTGCTCTTTTTAGCACCCGCACATGGATTTGTGCCAAACCACTGGTTGAGCATGCACATGCCTCTTTTGGTAGACGCGGACGTTGTTTTCTGCAAAACCAAGAGTTATGCATCCACATGCTGCTTTTGGCAGAGCGCGCACGTGGATTTCTGCCAAACGACGTGCTAAGCACGCCGATGCTGCTCTATTTAGCACCCGCACATGGATTTGTGGCAAACGACTTGTTCAGCATGCACATGCATCTTTTGGTAGACGCGGACGTTGTTTTCTGCA
Source organism: Dermacentor variabilis (assembly GCF_050947875.1). Classification (NCBI taxonomy): domain Eukaryota; kingdom Metazoa; phylum Arthropoda; class Arachnida; order Ixodida; family Ixodidae; genus Dermacentor; species Dermacentor variabilis. The sequence goes on from NW_027460478.1 coordinate 544,780, forward strand.
AAACTACAAGTTATGCATGCACATGCTGCTTTTGGCAGAGCGCGCACGTGGATTTCTGACAAACGACATGCTAAACACGCCGATGCTGCTCTTTTAAGCACCCGCACATGGATTTGTGCCAAACCACTGGTTGAGCATGCACATGCCTCTTTTTGCAGACGCGGACGTTGTTTTCTGCAAAACCAAGAGTTATGCATGCACATGCTGCTTTTGGCAGAGCGCTAGCGTGGATTTCTGCCAAACGACGTGCTAAGCACGCCGATGCTGCTCTTTTTAGCACCCACACATGGATTTGTGCCAAACCACTTGTTGACCATGCACATGCATCTTTTGGTAGACGCAGACGTTCTTTTCTGCAAAACCACGAGTTATGGATGCACATGCTGCTTTTGGCAGAGCGCGCACGTGGATTTCTGCCAAAGGACGTGCCAAGCACGCCAATGCTGCTCTTTTTAGCACCCGCGCATGGATTTCTGCCAAACAACTTGTTGAGCATGCACATGCATATTTTGGTAGACCGGGAAGTTCTTTTCTGCAAAACTACAAGTTATGCATGCACATGCTGCCTTTGGCAGAGCGCCACGTGGATTTCTGCCAAACGACGTGCTAAGCTCGCCGATGCTGCTCTTTTTAGCACCCGCGCATTTATTTCTGCCAAACCACTTGTTGAGCATGCACATGCATCTTTTGGTAGATGCGGACGTTGTTTTCTGCAAAACCAAGAGGTATGCATCCACATGCTGCTTTTGGCAGAGCGCGCACGTGGATTTCTGCCAAACGACGTGCTAAGCACGCCGATGCTGCTCTTTTTAGCACCCGCACATGGATTTGTGCCAAAACCGCTTGTTGAGCATGCACATGCATCTTTTGGTAGACGCGGACGTTGTTTTCTGCAAAACCACAAGTTATGCATGCACATGCTGCTTTTGGCAGAGCGCGCTCGTGGATTTCTGCCAAACGACGTGCTAAGCACGCCGATGCTGCTCTTTTTAGCACCCGCACATGGATTTGTGCCAAACCACTGGTTGAGCATGCACATGCCTCTTTTGGTAGACGCGGACGTTGTTTTCTGCAAAACCAAGAGTTATGCATCCACATGCTGCTTTTGGCAGAGCGCGCACGTGGATTTCTGCCAAACGACGTGCTAAGCACGCCGATGCTGCTCTTTTTAGCACCCGCACATGGATTTGTGGCAAACTACTTGTTGAGCATGCACATGCATCTTTTGGTAGACGCGGACGTTGTTTTCTGCAAAACTACAAGTTATGCATGCACATGCTGCTTTTGGCAGAGCGCGCACGTGGATTTCTGACAAACGACATGCTAAGCACGCCGATGCTGCTCTTTTAAGCACCCGCACATGGATTTGTGCCAAACCACTGGTTGAGCATGCACATGCCTCTTTTGGTAGACGCGGACGTTGTTTTCTGCAAAACCAAGAGTTATGCATCCACATGCTGCTTTTGGCAGAGCGCGCACGTGGATTTCTGCCAAACGACGTGCTAAGCACGCCGATGCTGCTCTTTTTAGCACCCGCGCATGGATTTCTGCCAAACAACTTGTTGAGCATGCACATGCATCTTTTGGTTGACGCGGACGTTGTTTTCTGCAAAACCGCAAGTTATGCATGCACATGCTGCTTTTGGCAGAGCGCGAGCGTGGATTTCTGCCAAACGACGTGCTAAGCACGCCGATGCAGCTCTTTTTAGCACCCGCACATGGATTTGTGCCAAAACCACTTGTTGAGCATGCACATGCATCTTTTGGTAGACGCGGACGTTGTTTTCTGCAAAACCAAGAGTTATGCATGCACATGCTGCTTTTGGCAGAGCGCGCACGTGGATTTCTGACAAACGACATGCTAAGCACGCCGATGCTGCTCTTTTAAGCACCCGCACATGGATTTGTGCCAAACCACTGGTTGAGCATGCACATGCCTCTTTTGGTAGACGCGGACGTTGTTTTCTGCAAAACCAAGAGTTATGCATCCACATGCTGCTTTTGGCAGAGCGCGCACGTGGATTTCTGCCAAACGACGTGCTAAGCACGCCGATGCTGCTCTTTTTAGCACCCGCACATGAATTTGTGCCAAACCACATGTTGAGCATGCACATGCATCTTTTGGTAGACGCCGACGTTCTTTTCTACAAAACCACAAGTTATGCATGCACATGCTGCTTTTGGCAGAGCGCGCACGTGGATTTCTGCCAAAGGACGTGCCAAGCACGCCAATGCTGCTCTTTTTAGCCCCCGCGCATGGATTTCTGCCAAACAACTTGTTGAGCGTGCACATGCATCTTTTGGTAGACGCGGAAGTTCTTTTCTGCAAAACTACAAGTTATGCATGCATATGCTGCCTTTGGCAGAGCGCGCACGTGGATTTCTGCCAAACGACGTGCTAAGCTCGCCGATGCTGCTCTTTTTAGCACCCGCACATGGATCTGTGCCAAACCACTGGTTGAGCATGCACATGCCTCTTTTGGTAGACGCGGACGTTGTTTTCTGCAAAACCAAGAGTTATGCATCCACATGCTGCTTTTGGCAGAGCGCGCACGTGGATTTCTGCCAAACGACGTGCTAAGCACGCCGATGCTGCTCTTTTTAGCACCCGCACATGAATTTGTGCCAAACCACATGTTGAGCATGCACATGCATCTTTTGGTAGACGCGGACGTTCTTTTCTGCAAAACCACAAGTTATGCATGCACATGCTGCTTTTGGCAGAGCGCGAGCGTGGATTTCTGCCAAACGACGTGCTAAGCACGCCGATGCTGCCCTTTTTAGCACCCGCACATAGATTTGTGCCAAAACCACTTGTTGAGCATGCACATGCATCTTTTGGCAGACGCGGACGTTGTTTTCTGCAAAACCAAGAGTTATGCATCCACATGCTGCTTTTGGCAGAGCGCGCACGTGGATTTCTGCCAAACGACGCGCTAAGCACGCCGATGCTGCTCTTTTTAGCACCCGCACATGGATTTGTGGCAAACGACTTGTTGAGCATGCACATGCATCTTTTGGTAGACGCGGACGTTGTTTTCTGCAAAACTACAAGTTATGCATGCACATGCTGCTTTTGGCAGAGCGCGCACGTGGATTTCTGACAAACGACATGCTAAGCACGCCGATGCTGCTCTTTTAAGCACCCGCACATGGATTTGTGCCAAAACCACATGTTGAGCATGCACATGCATCTTTTGGTAGACGCGGACGTTGTTTTCTGCAAAACCACAAGTTATGCATGCACATGCTGCTTTTGGCAGAGCGCGCACCTGGATTTCTGCCAAACGACGTGCTAAGCACGCCGATGCTGCTCTTTTTAGCACCCGCACATGGATTTGTGCCAAACCACTGGTTGAGCATGCACATGCCTCTTTTGGTAGACGCGGACGTTGTTTTCTGCAAAACCAAGAGGTGTGCATCCACATGCTGCTTTTGGCAGAGCGCGCACGTGGATTTCTGCCAAACGACGTGCTAAGCACGCCGATGCTGCTCTTTTTAGCACCCGCACATGGATTTGTGGCAAACGACTTGTTGAGCATGCACATGCATCTTTTGGTAGACGCGGACGTTGTTTTCTGCAAAACTACAAGTTATGCATGCACATGCTGCTTTTGGCAGAGCGCTAGCGTGGATTTCTGCCAAACGACGTGCTAAGCACGCCGATGCTGCTCTTTTTAGCACCCGCACATGGATCTGTGCCAAACCACTGGTTGAGCATGCACATGCCTCTTTTGGTAGACGCGGACGTTGTTTTCTGCAAAACCACAAGTTATGCATGCACATGCTGCTTTTGGCAGAGCGCGCACCTGGATTTCTGCCAAACGACGTGCTAAGCACGCCGATGCTGCTCTTTTTAGCACCCGCACATGGATTTGTGCCAAACCACTGGTTGAGCATGCACATGCCTCTTTTGGTAGACGCGGACGTTGTTTTCTGCAAAACCAAGAGTTATGCATCCACATGCTGCTTTTGGCAGAGCGCGCACGTGGATTTCTGCCAAACGACGTGCTAAGCACGCCGATGCTGCTCTATTTAGCACCCGCACATGGATTTGTGGCAAACGACTTGTTCAGCATGCACATGCATCTTTTGGTAGACGCGGACGTTGTTTTCTGCAAAACTACAAGTTATGCATGCACATGCTGCTTTTGGCAGAGCGCGCACGTGGATTTCTGACAAACGACATGCTAAACACGCCGATGCTGCTCTTTTAAGCACCCGCACATGGATTTGTGCCAAACCACTGGTTGAGCATGCACATGCCTCTTTTGGCAGACGCGGACGTTGTTTTCTGCAAAACCAAGAGTTATGCATGCACATGCTGCTTTTGGCAGAGCGCTAGCGTGGATTTCTGCCAAACGACGTGCTAAGCATGCCGATGCTGCTCTTTTTAGCACCCACACATGGATTTGTGCCAAACCACTTGTTGACCATGCACATGCATCTTTTGGTAGACGCAGAAGTTCTTTTCTGCAAAACCACGAGTTATGGATGCACATGCTGCTTTTGGCAGAGCGCGCACGTGGATTTCTGCCAAAGGACGTGCCAAGCACGCCAATGCTGCTCTTTTTAGCACCCGCGCATGGATTTCTGCCAAACAACTTGTTGAGCATGCACATGCATATTTTGGTAGACCGGGAAGTTCTTTTCTGCAAAACTACAAGTTATGCATGCACATGCTGCCTTTGGCAGAGCGCCACGTGGATTTCTGCCAAACGACGTGCTAAGCTCGCCGATGCTGCTCTTTTTAGCACCCGCGCATTTATTTCTGCCAAACCACTTGTTGAGCATGCACATGCATCTTTTGGTAGATGCGGACGTTGTTTTCTGCAAAACCAAGAGGTATGCATCCACATGCTGCTTTTGGCAGAGCGCGCACGTGGATTTCTGCCAAACGACGTGCTAAGCACGCCGATGCTGCTCTTTTTAGCACCCGCACATGGATTTGTGCCAAAACCGCTTGTTGAGCATGCACATGCATCTTTTGGTAGACGCGGACGTTGTTTTCTGCAAAACCACAAGTTATGCATGCACATGCTGCTTTTGGCAGAGCGCGCTCGTGGATTTCTGCCAAACGACGTGCTAAGCACGCCGATGCTGCTCTTTTTAGCACCCGCACATGGATTTGTGCCAAACCACTGGTTGAGCATGCACATGCCTCTTTTGGTAGACGCGGACGTTGTTTTCTGCAAAACCAAGAGTTATGCATCCACATGCTGCTTTTGGCAGAGCGCGCACGTGGATTTCTGCCAAACGACGTGCTAAGCACGCCGATGCTGCTCTTTTTAGCACCCGCACATGGATTTGTGGCAAACTACTTGTTGAGCATGCACATGCATCTTTTGGTAGACGCGGACGTTGTTTTCTGCAAAACTACAAGTTATGCATGCACATGCTGCTTTTGGCAGAGCGCGCACGTGGATTTCTGACAAACGACATGCTAAGCACGCCGATGCTGCTCTTTTAAGCACCCGCACATGGATTTGTGCCAAACCACTGGTTGAGCATGCACATGCCTCTTTTGGTAGACGCGGACGTTGTTTTCTGCAAAACCAAGAGTTATGCATCCACATGCTGCTTTTGGCAGAGCGCGCACGTGGATTTCTGCCAAACGACGTGCTAAGCACGCCGATGCTGCTCTTTTTAGCACCCGCGCATGGATTTCTGCCAAACAACTTGTTGAGCATGCACATGCATCTTTTGGTTGACGCGGACGTTGTTTTCTGCAAAACCACAAGTTATGCATGCACATGCTGCTTTTGGCAGAGCGCGAGCGTGGATTTCTGCCAAACGACGTGCTAAGCACGCCGATGCAGCTCTTTTTAGCACCCGCACATGGATTTGTGCCAAAACCACTTGTTGAGCATGCACATGCATCTTTTGGTAGACGCGGACGTTGTTTTCTGCAAAACCAAGAGTTATGCATGCACATGCTGCTTTTGGCAGAGCGCGCACGTGGATTTCTGACAAACGACATGCTAAGCACGCCGATGCTGCTCTTTTAAGCACCCGCACATGGATTTGTGCCAAACCACATGTTGAGCATGCACATGCATCTTTTGGTAGACGCCGACGTTCTTTTCTACAAAACCACAAGTTATGCATGCACATGCTGCTTTTGGCAGAGCGCGCACGTGGATTTCTGCCAAAGGACGTGCCAAGCACGCCAATGCTGCTCTTTTTAGCCCCCGCGCATGGATTTCTGCCAAACAACTTGTTGAGCGTGCACATGCATCTTTTGGTAGACGCGGAAGTTCTTTTCTGCAAAACTACAAGTTATGCATGCATATGCTGCCTTTGGCAGAGCGCGCACGTGGATTTCTGCCAAACGACGTGCTAAGCTCGCCGATGCTGCTCTTTTTAGCACCCGCACATGGATCTGTGCCAAACCACTGGTTGAGCATGCACATGCCTCTTTTGGTAGACGCGGACGTTGTTTTCTGCAAAACCAAGAGTTATGCATCCACATGCTGCTTTTGGCAGAGCGCGCACGTGGATTTCTGCCAAACGACGTGCTAAGCACGCCGATGCTGCTCTTTTTAGCACCCGCACATGAATTTGTGCCAAACCACATGTTGAGCATGCACATGCATCTTTTGGTAGACGCGGACGTTCTTTTCTGCAAAACCACAAGTTATGCATGCACATGCTGCTTTTGGCAGAGCGCGCACGTGGATTTCTGCCAAACGACGTGCCAAGCACGCCAATGCTGCTCTTTTTAGCACCCGCGCATGGATTTCTGCCAAACAACTTGTTGAGCATGCACATGCATCTTTTGGTTGACGCGGACGTTGTTTTCTGCAAAACCACAAGTTATGCATGCACATGCTGCTTTTGGCAGAGCGCGAGCGTGGATTTCTGCCAAACGACGTGCTAAGCACGCCGATGCAGCTCTTTTTAGCACCCGCACATGGATTTGTGCCAAAACCACTTGTTGAGCATGCACATGCATCTTTTGGTAGACGCGGACGTTGTTTTCTGCAAAACCAAGAGTTATGCATGCACATGCTGCTTTTGGCAGAGCGCGCACGTGGATTTCTGACAAACGACATGCTAAGCACGCCGATGCTGCTCTTTTAAGCACCCGCACATGGATTTGTGCCAAACCACTGGTTGAGCATGCACATGCCTCTTTTGGTAGACGCGGACGTTGTTTTCTGCAAAACCAAGAGTTATGCATCCACATGCTGCTTTTGGCAGAGCGCGCACGTGGATTTCTGCCAAACGACGTGCTAAGCACGCCGATGCTGCTCTTTTTAGCACCCGCACATGAATTTGTGCCAAACCACATGTTGAGCATGCACATGCATCTTTTGGTAGACGCCGACGTTCTTTTCTACAAAACCACAAGTTATGCATGCACATGCTGCTTTTGGCAGAGCGCGCACGTGGATTTCTGCCAAAGGACGTGCCAAGCACGCCAATGCTGCTCTTTTTAGCCCCCGCGCATGGATTTCTGCCAAACAACTTGTTGAGCGTGCACATGCATCTTTTGGTAGACGCGGAAGTTCTTTTCTGCAAAACTACAAGTTATGCATGCATATGCTGCCTTTGGCAGAGCGCGCACGTGGATTTCTGCCAAACGACGTGCTAAGCTCGCCGATGCTGCTCTTTTTAGCACCCGCACATGGATCTGTGCCAAACCACTGGTTGAGCATGCACATGCCTCTTTTGGTAGACGCGGACGTTGTTTTCTGCAAAACCAAGAGTTATGCATCCACATGCTGCTTTTGGCAGAGCGCGCACGTGGATTTCTGCCAAACGACGTGCTAAGCACGCCGATGCTGCTCTTTTTAGCACCCGCACATGAATTTGTGCCAAACCACATGTTGAGCATGCACATACATCTTTTGGTAGACGCGGACGTTCTTTTCTGCAAAACCACAAGTTATGCATGCACATGCTGCTTTTGGCAGAGCGCACACGTGGATTTCTGCCAAACGACGTGCCAAGCACGCCAATGCTGCTCTTTTTAGCACCCGCGCATGGATTTCTGCCAAACAACTTGTTGAGCATGCACATGCATCTTTTGGTAGATGCGGAAGTTCTTTTCTGCAACACTACAAGTTATGCATGCACATGCTGCCTTTGGCAGAGCGCGCACGTGGATTTCTGCCAAACGACGTGCTAAGCTCGCCGATGCTGCTCTTTTTAGCACCCGCGCATTTATTTCTGCCAAACCACTTGTTGAGCATGCACATGCATCTTTTGGTAGACGCGGACGTTGTTTTCTGCAAAACCACAAGTTATGCATGCACATGCTGCTTTTGGCAGAGCGCGAGCGTGGATTTCTGCCAAACGACGTGCTAAGCACGCCGATGCTGCCCTTTTTAGCACCCGCACATAGATTTGTGCCAAAACCACTTGTTGAGCATGCACATGCATCTTTTGGCAGACGCGGACGTTGTTTTCTGCAAAACCACAAGTTATGCATGCACATGCTGCTTTTCGCAGAGCGCGCACGTGGATTTCTGCCAAACGACGTGCTAAGCACGCCGATGCTGCTCTTTTTAGCACCCGCACATGGATTCGTGGCAAACAACTTGTTGAGCATGCACATGCATCTTTTGGTAGACGCGGACGTTGTTTTCTGCAAAACTACAAGTTATGCATGCACATGCTGCTTTTGGCAGAGCGCGCACGTGGATTTCTGACAAACGACATGCTAAGCACGCCGATGCTGCTCTTTTAAGCACCCGCACATGGATTTGTGCCAAAACCACATGTTGAGCATGCACATGCATCTTTTGGTAGACGCGGACGTTGTTTTCTGCAAAACCACAAGTTATGCATGCACATGCTGCTTTTGGCAGAGCGCGCACCTGGATTTCTGCCAAACGACGTGCTAAGCACGCCGATGCTGCTCTTTTTAGCACCCGCACATGGATTTGTGCCAAACCACTGGTTGAGCATGCACATGCCTCTTTTGGTAGACGCGGACGTTGTTTTCTGCAAAACCAAGAGGTATGCATCCACATGCTGCTTTTGGCAGAGCGCGCACGTGGATTTCTGCCAAACGACGTGCTAAGCACGCCGATGCTGCTCTTTTTAGCACCCGCACATGGATTTGTGGCAAACGACTTGTTGAGCATGCACATGCATCTTTTGGTAGACGCGGACGTTGTTTTCTGCAAAACTACAAGTTATGCATGCACATGCTGCTTTTGGCAGAGCGCTAGCGTGGATTTCTGCCAAACGACGTGCTAAGCACGCCGATGCTGCTCTTTTTAGCACCCGCACATGGATCTGTGCCAAACCACTGGTTGAGCATGCACATGCCTCTTTTGGTAGACGCGGACGTTGTTTTCTGCAAAACCACAAGTTATGCATGCACATGCTGCTTTTGGCAGAGCGCGCACCTGGATTTCTGCCAAACGACGTGCTAAGCACGCCGATGCTGCTCTTTTTAGCACCCGCACATGGATTTGTGCCAAACCACTGGTTGAGCATGCACATGCCTCTTTTGGTAGACGCGGACGTTGTTTTCTGCAAAACCAAGAGTTATGCATCCACATGCTGCTTTTGGCAGAGCGCGCACGTGGATTTCTGCCAAACGACGTGCTAAGCACGCCGATGCTGCTCTATTTAGCACCCGCACATGGATTTGTGGCAAACGACTTGTTCAGCATGCACATGCATCTTTTGGTAGACGCGGACGTTGTTTTCTGCAAAACTACAAGTTATGCATGCACATGCTGCTTTTGGCAGAGCGCGCACGTGGATTTCTGACAAACGACATGCTAAACACGCCGATGCTGCTCTTTTAAGCACCCGCACATGGATTTGTGCCAAACCACTGGTTGAGCATGCACATGCCTCTTTTGGCAGACGCGGACGTTGTTTTCTGCAAAACCAAGAGTTATGCATGCACATGCTGCTTTTGGCAGAGCGCGCACGTGGATTTCTGACAAACGACATGCTAAGCACGCCGATGCTGCTCTTTTAAGCACCCGCACATGGATTTGTGCCAAAACCACATGTTGAGCATGCACATGCATCTTTTGGTAGACGCGGACGTTGTTTTCTGCAAAACCACAAGTTATGCATGCACATGCTGCTTTTGGCAGAGCGCGCACCTGGATTTCTGCCAAACGACGTGCTAAGCACGCCGATGCTGCTCTTTTTAGCACCCGCACATGGATTTGTGCCAAACCACTGGTTGAGCATGCACATGCATCTGTTTGTAGACGCGGACGTTCTTTTCTGCAAAACCACAAGTTATGCATGCACATGCTGCTTTTGGCAGAGCGCGCACGTGGATTTCTGCCAAACGACGTGCCAAGCACGCCAATGCTGCTCTTTTTAGCACCCGCGCATGGATTTCTGCCAAACAACTTGTTGAGCATGCACATGCATCTTTTGGTAGACGCGGAAGTTCTTTTCTGCAACACTACAAGTTATGCATGCATATGCTGCCTTTGGTAGAGCGCGCACGTGGATTTCTGCCAAACGACGTGCTAAGCTCGCCAATGCTGCTCTTTTTAGCACCCGAACTTGGATTTGTGCCAAACCACTTGTTGAGCATGCACATGCATCTTTTGGTAGACGCGGACGCAGTTTTCTGCAAAACCAAGAGTTATGCATCCACATGCTGCCTTTGGCAGAGCGCCACGTGGATTTCTGCCAAACGACGTGCTAAGCTCGCCGATGCTGCTCTTTTTAGCACCCGCGCATTTATTTCTGCCAAACCACTTGTTGAGCATGCACATGCATCTTTTGGTAGACGCGGACGTTTTTTTCTGCAAAACCACAAGTTATGCATCCACATGCTGCTTTTGGCAGAGCGCGAGCGTGGATTTCTGCCAAACGACGTGCTAAGCACGCCGATGCTGCCCTTTTTAGCACCCGCACATGGATTTGTGCCAAAACCATTTGTTGAGCATGCACATGCATCTTTTGGGAGACGCGGACGTTGTTTTCTGCAAAACCACAAGTTATGCATGCACATGCTGCTTTTCGCAGAGCGCGCACGTGGATTTCTGACAAACGACATGCTAAGCACGCCGATGCTGCTCTTTTAAGCACCCGCACATGGATTTGTGCCAAAACCACATGTTGAGCATGCACATGCATCTTTTGGTAGACGCGGACGTTGTTTTCTGCAAAACCACAAGTTATGCATGCACATGCTGCTTTTGGCAGAGCGCGCACCTGGATTTCTGCCAAACGACGTGCTAAGCACGCCGATGCTGCTCTTTTTAGCACCCGCACATGGATTTGTGCCAAACCACTGGTTGTGCATGCACATGCCTCTTTTGGTAGACGCGGACGTTGTTTTCTGCAAAACCACAAGTTATGCATGCACATGCTGCTTTTGGCAGAGCGCGCACGTGGATTTCTGCCAAACGACGTGCCAAGCACGCCAATGCTGCTCTTTTTAGCACCCGCGCATGGATTTCTGCCAAACAACTTGTTGAGCATGCACATGCATCTTTTGGTAGACGCGGAAGTTCTTTTCTGCAACACTACAAGTTATGCATGCATATGCTGCCTTTGGTAGAGCGCGCACGTGGATTTCTGCCAAACGACGTGCTAAGCTCGCCAATGCTGCTCTTTTTAGCACCCGAACTTGGATTTGTGCCAAACCACTTGTTGAGCATGCACATGCATCTTTTGGTAGACGCGGACGCAGTTTTCTGCAAAACCAAGAGTTATGCATCCACATGCTGCCTTTGGCAGAGCGCCACGTGGATTTCTGCCAAACGACGTGCTAAGCTCGCCGATGCTGCTCTTTTTAGCACCCGCGCATTTATTTCTGCCAAACCACTTGTTGAGCATGCACATGCATCTTTTGGTAGACGCGGACGTTGTTTTCTGCAAAACCAAGAGTTATGCATCCACATGCTGCTTTTGGCAGAGCGCGCACGTGGATTTCTGCCAAACGACGTGCTAAGCACGCCGATGCTGCTCTTTTTAGCACCCGCACATGGATTTGTGGCAAACGACTTGATGAACATGCACATGCATCTTTTGGTAGACGCGGACGTTGTTTTCTGCAAAACTACAAGTTTTGCATCCACATGCTGCTTTTGGCAGAGCGCGCACGTGGATTTCTGACAAACGACATGCTAAACACGCCGATGCTGCTCTTTTAAGCACCCGCACATGGATTTGTGCCAAACCCCTGGTTGAGCATGCACATGCCTCTTTTGGTAGACGCGGACGTTGTTTTCTGCAAAACCAAGAGTTATGCATCCACATGCTGCTTTTGGCAGAGCGCGCACGTGGATTTCTGCCAAACGACGTGCTAAGCACGCCGATGCTGCTCTTTTTAGCACCCGCACATGAATTTGTGCCAAACCACATGTTGAGCATGCACATGCATCTTTTGGTAGACGCCGACGTTCTTTTCTACAAAACCACAAGGTATGCATGCACATGCTGCTTTTGGCAGAGCGCTCACGTGGATTTCTGCCAAAGGACGTGCCAAGCACGCCAATGCTGCTCTTTTTAGCCCCCGCGCATGGATTTCTGCCAAACAACTTGTTGAGCGTGCACATGCATCTTTTGGTAGACGCGGAAGTTCTTTTCTGCAAAACTACAAGTTATGCATGCATATGCTGCCTTTGGCAGAGCGCGCACGTGGATTTCTGCCAAACGACGTGCTAAGCTCGCCGATGCTGCTCTTTTTAGCACCCGCACTTGGATTTGTGCCAAACCACTTGTTCAGCATGCACATGCATCTTTTGGTAGACGCGAACGTTGTTTTCTGCAAAACCACAAGTTATGCATGCACATGCTGCTTTTGGCAGAGCGCTAGCGTGGATTTCTGCCAAACGACGTGCTAAGCACGCCGATGCTGCTCTTTTTAGCACCCGCACATGGATCTGTGCCAAACCACTGGTTGAGCATGCACATGCCTCTTTTGGTAGACGCGGACGTTGTTTTCTGCAAAACCAAGAGTTATGCATCCACATGCTGCTTTTGGCAGAGCGCGCACGTGGATTTCTGCGAAACGACGTGCTAAGCACGCCGATGCTGCTCTTTTTGCACCTGCGCATGGATTTCTGACAAACTTGTTGAGCATGCACATGCATCTTTTGGTAGACGCGGAAGTTCTTTTCTGCAAAACTACAAGTTATGCATGCACATGCTGCCTTTGGCAGAGCGCGCACGTGGATTTCTGCAAAACGACGTGCTAAGCTCGCCGATGCTGCTCTTTTTAGCACCCGCACATGGATTTGTGCCAAACCACATGTTGAGCATGCACATGCATCTTTTGGTAGACGCGGACGTTCTTTTCTGCAAAACCACAAGTTATGCATGCACATGCTGCTTTTGGCAGAGCGCGCACGTGGATTTCTGCCAAAGGACGTGCCAAGCACGCCAATGCTGCTCTTTTTAGCACCCGCGCATGGATTTCTGCCAAACAACTTGTTGAGCATGCACATGCATCTTTTGGTAGACGCGGAAGTTCTTTTCTGCAAAACTACAAGTTATGCATGCATATGCTGCCTTTGGCAGAGCGCGCACGTGGATTTCTGCCAAACGACGTGCTAAGCTCGCCGATGCTGCTCTTTTTAGCAGCCGCACTTGGATTTGTGCCAAACCACTTGTTGAGCATGCACATGCATCTTTTGGTAGACGCGGACGCAGTTTTCTGCAAAACCAAGAGTTATGCATCCACATGCTGCTTTTGGCAGAGCGCGCACGTGGATTTCTGCCAAACGACGTGCTAAGCTCTCGATGCTGCTCTTTTTAGCACCCGCACATGGATTTGTGCCAAACCACTGGTTGAGCATGCACATGCCTCTTTTGGTAGACGCGGAAGTTGTTTTCTGTAAAACCAAGAGTTATGCATCCTCATGCTGCTTTTGGCAGAGCGCACACGTGGATTTCTGCCAAACGACGTGCTAAGCACACCGATGCTGCTCTTTTTAGCACCCACACATGGATTTGTGCCAAACCACTTGTTGACCATGCACATGCATCTTTTGGTAGACGCAGACGTTCTTTTCTGCAAAACCACGAGTTATGGATGCACATGCTGCTTTTGGCAGAGCGCGCACGTGGATTTCTGCCAAAGGACGTGCCAAGCACGCCAATGCTGCTCTTTTTAGCACCCGCGCATGGATTTCTGCCAAACAACTTGTTGAGCATGCACATGCATATTTTGGTAGACCGGGAAGTTCTTTTGTGCAAAACTACAAGTTATGCATGCACATGCTGCCTTTGGCAGAGCGCCACGTGGATTTCTGCCAAACGACGTGCTAAGCTCGCCGATGCTGCTCTTTTTAGCACCCGCGCATTTATTTCTGCCAAACCACTTGTTGAGCATGCACATGCCTCTTTTGGTAGACGCGGACGTTGTTTTCTGCAAAACCAAGAGTTATGCATCCACATGCTGCTTTTGGCAGAGCGCGCACGTGGATTTCTGCCAAACGACGTGCTAAGCACGCCGATGCTGCTCTTTTTAGCACCCGCACATGGATTTGTGGCAAACGACTTGTTGAGCATGCACATGCATCTTTTGGTAGACGCGGACGTTGTTTTCTGCAAAACTACAAGTTATGCATGCACATGCTGCTTTTGGCAGAGCGCGCACGTGGATTTCTGACAAACGACATGCTAAGCACGCCGATGCTGCTCTTTTAAGCACCCGCACATGGATTTGTGCCAAACCAATTGCTGAGCATGCACATGCATATTTTGGTTGACGCGGACGTTGTTTTCTGCAAAACCACAAGTTATGCATGCACATGCTGCTTTTGGCAGAGCGCGAGCGTGGATTTCTGCCAAACGACGTGCTAAGCACGCCGATGCTGCTCTTTTTAGCACCCGCACATGGATTTGTGCCAAAACCACATGTTGAGCATGCACATGCATCTTTTGGTAGACGCGGACGTTGTTTTCTGCAAAACCACAAGTTATGCATGCACATGCTGCTTTTGGCAGAGCGCGCACCTGGATTTCTGCCAAACGACGTGCTAAGCACGCCAATGCTGCTCTTTTTAGCACCCGTGCATGGATTTCTGCCAAACAACTTGTTGAGCATGCACATGCATCTTTTGGTAGACGCGGACGTTGTTTTCTGCAAAACCACAAGTTATGCATGCACATGCTGCTTTTGCCAGAGCGCGAGCGTGGATTTCTGCCAAACGACGTGCTAAGCACGCCGACGCTGCTCTTTTTAGCACCCGCACATGGATTTGTGCCAAAACCAATTGTTGAGCATGCACATGCATCTTTTGGTAGACGCGGACGTTGTTTTCTGCAAAACCACAAGTTATGCATGCACATGCTGCTTTTGGCAGAGCGCGCACCTGGATTTCTGCCAAACGACGTGCTAAGCACGCCGATGCTGCTCTTTTTAGCACCCGCACATGGATTTGTGCCAAACCACTGGTTGAGCTTGCACATGCCTCTTTTGGTAGACGCGGACGTTGTTTTCTGCAAAACCAAGAGTTATGCATCCACATGCTGCTTTTGGCAGAACGCGCACGTGGATTTCTGCCAAACGACGTGCTAAGCACGCCGATGCTGCTTTTTTAGCACCCGCAAATGGATTTGTGGCAAACGACTTGTTGAGCATGCACATGCATCTTTTGGTAGACGCGGACGTTGTTTTCTGCAAAACTACAAGTTATGCATGCACATGCTGCTTTTGGCAGAGCGCGCACGTGGATTTCTGACAAACGACATGCTAAGCACGCCGATGCTGCTCTTTTAAGCACCCGCACATGGATTTGTGCCAAACCACTGGCTGAGCATGCACATGCCTCTTTTGGTAGACGCGGACGTTGTTTTCTGCAAAACCAAGAGTTATGCATCCACACGCTGCTTTTGGCAGAGCGCGCACGTGGATTTCTGCCAAACGACGTGCTAAGCACGCCGATGCTGCTCTTTTTAGCACCCGCCCATGAATTTGTGCCAAACCACATGTTGAGCATGCACATGCATCTTTTGGTAGACGCCGACGTTCTTTTCTACAAAACCACAAGTTATGCATGCACATGCTGCTTTTGGCAGAGCGCGCACGTGGATTTCTGCCAAAGGACGCGCCAAGCACGCCAATGCTGCTCTTTTTAGCCCCCGCGCATGAATTTCTGCCAAACAACTTGTTGAGCGTGCACATGCATCTTTTGGTAGACGCGGAAGTTCTTTTCTGCAAAACTACAAGTTATGCATGCATATGCTGCCTTTGGCAGAGCGCGCACGTGGATTTCTGCCAAACGACGTGCTAAGCTCGCCGATGCTGCTCTTTTTAGCACCCGCACTTGGATTTGTGCCAAACCACTTGTTGAGCATGCACATGCATCTTTTGGTAGACGCGGACGTTGTTTTCTGCAAAACCACAAGTTATGCATGCACATGCTGCTTTTGGCAGAGCGCTAGCGTGGATTTCTGCCAAACGACGTGCTAAGCACGCCGATGCTGCTCTTTTTAGCACCCGCACATGGATCTGTGCCAAACCACTGGTTGAGCATGCACATGCCTCTTTTGGTAGACGCGGGCGTTGTTTTCTGCAAAACCAAGAGTTATGCATCCACATGCTGCTTTTGGCAGAGCGCGCACGTGGATTTCTGCGAAACGACGTGCTAAGCACGCCGATGCTGCTCTTTTTAGCACCCGCACATGGATTTGTGGCAAACGACTTGTTGAGCATGCACATGCATCTTTTGGTAGACGCGGATGTTGTTTTCTGCAAAACTACAAGTTATGTATGCACATGCTGCTTTTGGCAGAGCGCGCACGTGGATTTCTGACAAACGACATGCTAAGCACGCCGATGCTGCTCTTTTAAGCACCCGCACATGGATTTGTGCCAAACCACATGTTGAGCATGCACATGCGTCTTTTGGTAGACGCGGACGTTGTTTTCTGCAAAACCAAGAGTTATGCATCCACATGCTGCTTTTGGCAGAGCGCGCACGTGGATTTCTGCCAAACGACGTGCTAAGCACGCCGATGCTGCTCTTTTTAGCACCCGCACATGAATTTGTGCCAAACCACATGTTGACCATGCACATGCATCTTTTGGTAGACGCGGACGTTCTTTTCTGCAAAACCACAAGTTATGCATGCACATGCTGCTTTTGGCAGAGCGCGCACGTGGATTTCTGCCAAAGGACTTGCCAAGCACGCCAATGCTGCTCTTTTTAGCACCAGCGCATGGATTTCTGCCAAACAACTTGTTGAGCGTGCACATGCATCTTTTGGTAGACGCGGAAGTTCTTTTCTGCAAAACTGCAAGTTATGCATGCATATGCTGCCTTTGGCAGAGCGCGCACGTGGATTTCTGCCAAACGACGTGCTAAGCTCGCCGATGCTGCTCTTTTTAGCACCCGCACTTGGATTTGTGCCAAACCACTTGTTGAGCATGCGCATGCATCTTTTGGTAGACGCGGACGTTGTTTTCTGCAAAACCACAAGTTATGCATGCACATGCTGCTTTTGGCAGAGTGCGAGCGTGGATTTCTGCCAAACGAAGTGCTAAGCACACCGATGCTGCTCTTTTTAGCACCCGCACATGGATCTGTGCCAAACCACTGGTTGAGCATGCACATGCCTCTTTTGGTAGACGCGGACGTTGTTTTCTGCAAAACCAAGAGGTATGCATCCACATGCTGCTTTTGGCAGAGCGCGCACGTGGATTTCTTCCAAACGACGTGCTAAGCACGCCGATGCTGCTCTTTTTAGCACCCGCGCATGGATTTCTGCCAAACAACTTGTTGAGCATGCACATGCATCTTTTAGTAGACGCGGAAGTTCTTTTCTGCAAAACAACAAGTTATGCATGCATATGCTGCCTTTGGCAGAGCGCGCACGTGGATTTCTGCCAAACGACGTGCTAAGCACGCCGATGCTGCTCTTTTTAGCACCCACACATGGATTTGTGCCAAACCACTTGTTGACCATGCACATGCATCTTTTGGTAGACGCAGACGTTCTTTTCTGCAAAACCACGAGTTATGGATGCACATGCTGCTTTTGGCAGAGCGCGCACGTGGATTTCTGCCAAAGGACGTGCCAAGCACGCCAATGCTGCTCTTTTTAGCACCCGCACATGGATTTGTGCCAAACCACTGGTTGAGCATGCACATGCCTCTTGGTAGACGCGGACGTTGTTTTCTGCAAAACCAAGAGTTATGCATCGACATGCTGCTTTTGACCGAGCGCGCACGTGGATTTCTGCCAAACGACGTGCTAAGCACGCCGATGCTGCTCTTTTTAGCACCCGCACATGGATTTGTGGCAAACGACTTGTTGAGCATGCACATGCATCTTTTGGTAGACGCGGACGTTGTTTTCTGCAAAACTACAAGTTATGCATGCACGTGCTGCTTTTGGCTGAGCGCGCACGTGGATTTCTGACAAACGACATCCTAAGCACGCCGATGCTGCTCTTTTAAGCACCCGCACATGGATTTGTGCCAAACAACTTGTTGAGCATGCACATGCCTCTTTTGGTAGACGCGGACGTTGTTTTCTGCAAAACCAAGAGTTATGCATGCACATGCTGCTTTTGGCAGAGCGTGCACGTGGATTTCTGCCAAACGACGTGCTAAGCACGCCGATGCTGCTCTTTTTAGCACCCGCACATGGATTTGTGCCAAACCACTGGTTGAGCATGCACATGCCTCTTTTGGTAGACGCGGACGTTGTTTTCTGTAAAACCAAGAGTTATGCATCCACATGCTGCTTTTGGCAGAGCGCGCACGTGGATTTCTGACAAACGACGTGCTAAGCACGCCGATGCTGCTCTTTTTAGCACCCGCACATGGATTTGTGCCAAACCACTTGTTGCGCATGCACATGCATCTTTTGGTAGACGCGGACGTTCTTTTCTGCAAAACCACGAGTTATGGATGCACATGCTGCTTTTGGCAGAGCGCGCACGTGGATTTCTGCCAAAGGACGTGCCAAGCACGCCAATGCAGCTCTTTTTAGCACCCGCGCATGGATTTCTGCCAAACAACTTGTTGAGCTTGCACATGCATCTTTTGGTAGACCCGGAAGTTCTTTTC
This sequence comes from Dermacentor variabilis, assembly GCF_050947875.1. Classification (NCBI taxonomy): domain Eukaryota; kingdom Metazoa; phylum Arthropoda; class Arachnida; order Ixodida; family Ixodidae; genus Dermacentor; species Dermacentor variabilis. The sequence goes on from NW_027460478.1 coordinate 563,751, forward strand.
TGCAAAACTACAAGTTATGCATCCACATGCTGCTTTTGGCAGAGCGCGCACGTGGATTTCTGCCAAACGACGTGCTAAGCACGCCGATGCTGCTCTTTTTAGCACCCGCACATGAATTTGTGCCAAACCACATGTTGAGCATGCACATGCATCTTTTGGTAGACGCCGACGTTCTTTTCTACAAAACCACAAGGTATGCATGCACATGCTGCTTTTGGCAGAGCGCGCACGTGGATTTCTGCCAAAGGACGTGCCAAGCACGCCAATGCTGCTCTTTTTAGCCCCCGCGCATGGATTTCTGCCAAACAACTTGTTGAGCGTGCACATGCATCTTTTGGTAGACGCGGAAGTTCTTTTCTGCAAAACTACAAGTTATGCATGCATATGCTGCCTTTGGCAGAGCGCGCACGTGGATTTCTGCCAAACGACGTGCTAAGCTCGCCGATGCTGCTCTTTTTAGCACCCGCACTTGGATTTGTGCCAAACCACTTGTTCAGCATGCACATGCATCTTTTGGTAGACGCGAACGTTGTTTTCTGCAAAACCACAAGTTATGCATGCACATGCTGCTTTTGGCAGAGCGCTAGCGTGGATTTCTGCCAAACGACGTGCTAAGCACGCCGATGCTGCTCTTTTTAGCACCCGCACATGGATCTGTGCCAAACCACTGGTTGAGCATGCACATGCCTCTTTTGGTAGACGCGGACGTTGTTTTCTGCAAAACCAAGAGTTATGCATCCACATGCTGCTTTTGGCAGAGCGCGCACGTGGATTTCTGCGAAACGACGTGCTAAGCACGCCGATGCTGCTCTTTTTGCACCTGCGCATGGATTTCTGACAAACTTGTTGAGCATGCACATGCATCTTTTGGTAGACGCGGAAGTTCTTTTCTGCAAAACTACAAGTTATGCATGCACATGCTGCCTTTGGCAGAGCGCGCACGTGGATTTCTGCAAAACGACGTGCTAAGCTCGCCGATGCTGCTCTTTTTAGCACCCGCACATGGATTTGTGCCAAACCACATGTTGAGCATGCACATGCATCTTTTGGTAGACGCGGACGTTCTTTTCTGCAAAACCACAAGTTATGCATGCACATGCTGCTTTTGGCAGAGCGCGCACGTGGATTTCTGCCAAAGGACGTGCCAAGCACGCCAATGCTGCTCTTTTTAGCACCCGCGCATGGATTTCTGCCAAACAACTTGTTGAGCATGCACATGCATCTTTTGGTAGACGCGGAAGTTCTTTTCTGCAAAACTACAAGTTATGCATGCATATGCTGCCTTTGGCAGAGCGCGCACGTGGATTTCTGCCAAACGACGTGCTAAGCTCGCCGATGCTGCTCTTTTTAGCAGCCGCACTTGGATTTGTGCCAAACCACTTGTTGAGCATGCACATGCATCTTTTGGTAGACGCGGACGCAGTTTTCTGCAAAACCAAGAGTTATGCATCCACATGCTGCTTTTGGCAGAGCGCGCACGTGGATTTCTGCCAAACGACGTGCTAAGCTCTCGATGCTGCTCTTTTTAGCACCCGCACATGGATTTGTGCCAAACCACTGGTTGAGCATGCACATGCCTCTTTTGGTAGACGCGGAAGTTGTTTTCTGTAAAACCAAGAGTTATGCATCCTCATGCTGCTTTTGGCAGAGCGCACACGTGGATTTCTGCCAAACGACGTGCTAAGCACACCGATGCTGCTCTTTTTAGCACCCACACATGGATTTGTGCCAAACCACTTGTTGACCATGCACATGCATCTTTTGGTAGACGCAGACGTTCTTTTCTGCAAAACCACGAGTTATGGATGCACATGCTGCTTTTGGGAGAGCGCGCACGTGGATTTCTGCCAAAGGACGTGCCAAGCACGCCAATGCTGCTCTTTTTAGCACCCGCGCATGGATTTCTGCCAAACAACTTGTTGAGCATGCACATGCATATTTTGGTAGACCGGGAAGTTCTTTTGTGCAAAACTACAAGTTATGCATGCACATGCTGCCTTTGGCAGAGCGCCACGTGGATTTCTGCCAAACGACGTGCTAAGCTCGCCGATGCTGCTCTTTTTAGCACCCGCGCATTTATTTCTGCCAAACCACTTGTTGAGCATGCACATGCCTCTTTTGGTAGACGCGGACGTTGTTTTCTGCAAAACCAAGAGTTATGCATCCACATGCTGCTTTTGGCAGAGCGCGCACGTGGATTTCTGCCAAACGACGTGCTAAGCACGCCGATGCTGCTCTTTTTAGCACCCGCACATGGATTTGTGGCAAACGACTTGTTGAGCATGCACATGCATCTTTTGGTAGACGCGGACGTTGTTTTCTGCAAAACTACAAGTTATGCATGCACATGCTGCTTTTGGCAGAGCGCGCACGTGGATTTCTGACAAACGACATGCTAAGCACGCCGATGCTGCTCTTTTAAGCACCCGCACATGGATTTGTGCCAAACCAATTGCTGAGCATGCACATGCATATTTTGGTTGACGCGGACGTTGTTTTCTGCAAAACCACAAGTTATGCATGCACATGCTGCTTTTGGCAGAGCGCGAGCGTGGATTTCTGCCAAACGACGTGCTAAGCACGCCGATGCTGCTCTTTTTAGCACCCGCACATGGATTTGTGCCAAAACCACATGTTGAGCATGCACATGCATCTTTTGGTAGACGCGGACGTTGTTTTCTGCAAAACCACAAGTTATGCATGCACATGCTGCTTTTGGCAGAGCGCGCACCTGGATTTCTGCCAAACGACGTGCTAAGCACGCCAATGCTGCTCTTTTTAGCACCCGCGCATGGATTTCTGCCAAACAACTTGTTGAGCATGCACATGCATCTTTTGGTAGACGCGGACGTTGTTTTCTGCAAAACCACAAGTTATGCATGCACATGCTGCTTTTGCCAGAGCGCCAGCGTGGATTTCTGCCAAACGACGTGCTAAGCACGCCGACGCTGCTCTTTTTAGCACCCGCACATGGATTTGTGCCAAAACCAATTGTTGAGCATGCACATGCATCTTTTGGTAGACGCGGACGTTGTTTTCTGCAAAACCACAAGTTATGCATGCACATGCTGCTTTTGGCAGAGCGCGCACCTGGATTTCTGCCAAACGACGTGCTAAGCACGCCGATGCTGCTCTTTTTAGCACCCGCACATGGATTTGTGCCAAACCACTGGTTGAGCTTGCACATGCCTCTTTTGGTAGACGCGGACGTTGTTTTCTGCAAAACCAAGAGTTATGCATCCACATGCTGCTTTTGGCAGAACGCGCACGTGGATTTCTGCCAAACGACGTGCTAAGCACGCCGATGCTGCTCTTTTTAGCACCCGCACATGGATTTGTGGCAAACGACTTGTTGAGCATGCACATGCATCTTTTGGTAGACGCGGACGTTGTTTTCTGCAAAACTACAAGTTATGCATGCACATGCTGCTTTTGGCAGAGCGCGCACGTGGATTTCTGACAAACGACATGCTAAGCACGCCGATGCTGCTCTTTTAAGCACCCGCACATGGATTTGTGCCAAACCACTGGCTGAGCATGCACATGCCTCTTTTGGTAGACGCGGACGTTGTTTTCTGCAAAACCAAGAGTTATGCATCCACATGCTGCTTTTGGCAGAGCGCGCACGTGGATTTCTGCCAAACGACGTGCTAAGCACGCCGATGCTGCTCTTTTTAGCACCCGCCCATGAATTTGTGCCAAACCACATGTTGAGCATGCACATGCATCTTTTGGTAGACGCCGACGTTCTTTTCTACAAAACCACAAGTTATGCATGCACATGCTGCTTTTGGCAGAGCGCGCACGTGGATTTCTGCCAAAGGACGCGCCAAGCACGCCAATGCTGCTCTTTTTAGCCCCCGCGCATGAATTTCTGCCAAACAACTTGTTGAGCGTGCACATGCATCTTTTGGTAGACGCGGAAGTTCTTTTCTGCAAAACTACAAGTTATGCATGCATATGCTGCCTTTGGCAGAGCGCGCACGTGGATTTCTGCCAAACGACGTGCTAAGCTCGCCGATGCTGCTCTTTTTAGCACCCGCACTTGGATTTGTGCCAAACCACTTGTTGAGCATGCACATGCATCTTTTGGTAGACGCGGACGTTGTTTTCTGCAAAACCACAAGTTATGCATGCACATGCTGCTTTTGGCAGAGCGCTAGCGTGGATTTCTGCCAAACGACGTGCTAAGCACGCCGATGCTGCTCTTTTTAGCACCCGCACATGGATCTGTGCCAAACCACTGGTTGAGCATGCACATGCCTCTTTTGGTAGACGCGGGCGTTGTTTTCTGCAAAACCAAGAGTTATGCATCCACATGCTGCTTTTGGCAGAGCGCGCACGTGGATTTCTGCGAAACGACGTGCTAAGCACGCCGATGCTGCTCTTTTTAGCACCCGCACATGGATTTGTGGCAAACGACTTGTTGAGCATGCACATGCATCTTTTGGTAGACGCGGATGTTGTTTTCTGCAAAACTACAAGTTATGTATGCACATGCTGCTTTTGGCAGAGCGCGCACGTGGATTTCTGACAAACGACATGCTAAGCACGCCGATGCTGCTCTTTTAAGCACCCGCACATGGATTTGTGCCAAACCACATGTTGAGCATGCACATGCGTCTTTTGGTAGACGCGGACGTTGTTTTCTGCAAAACCAAGAGTTATGCACCCACATGCTGCTTTTGGCAGAGCGCGCACGTGGATTTCTGCCAAACGACGTGCTAAGCACGCCGATGCTGCTCTTTTTAGCACCCGCACATGAATTTGTGCCAAACCACATGTTGAGCATGCACATGCATCTTTTGGTAGACGCGGACGTTCTTTTCTGCAAAACCACAAGTTATGCATGCACATGCTGCTTTTGGCAGAGCGCGCACGTGGATTTCTGCCAAAGGACTTGCCAAGCACGCCAATGCTGCTCTTTTTAGCACCAGCGCATGGATTTCTGCCAAACAACTTGTTGAGCGTGCACATGCATCTTTTGGTAGACGCGGAAGTTCTTTTCTGCAAAACTGCAAGTTATGCATGCATATGCTGCCTTTGGCAGAGCGCGCACGTGGATTTCTGCCAAACGACGTGCTAAGCTCGCCGATGCTGCTCTTTTAGCACCCGCACTTGGATTTGTGCCAAACCACTTGTTGAGCATGCGCATGCATCTTTTGGTAGACGCGGACGTTGTTTTCTGCAAAACCACAAGTTATGCATGCACATGCTGCTTTTGGCAGAGTGCGAGCGTGGATTTCTGCCAAACGAAGTGCTAAGCACACCGATGCTGCTCTTTTTAGCACCCGCACATGGATCTGTGCCAAACCACTGGTTGAGCATGCACATGCCTCTTTTGGTAGACGCGGACGTTGTTTTCTGCAAAACCAAGAGTTATGCATCCACATGCTGCTTTTGGCAGAGCGCGCACGTGGATTTCTTCCAAACGACGTGCTAAGCACGCCGATGCTGCTCTTTTTAGCACCCGCGCATGGATTTCTGCCAAACAACTTGTTGAGCATGCACATGCATCTTTTGGTAGACGCGGAAGTTCTTTTCTGCAAAACAACAAGTTATGCATGCATATGCTGCCTTTGGCAGAGCGCGCACGTGGATTTCTGCCAAACGACGTGCTAAGCACGCCGATGCTGCTCTTTTTAGCACCCACACATGGATTTGTGCCAAACCACTTGTTGACCATGCACATGCATCTTTTGGTAGACGCAGACGTTCTTTTCTGCAAAACCACGAGTTATGGATGCACATGCTGCTTTTGGCAGAGCGCGCACGTGGATTTCTGCCAAAGGACGTGCCAAGCACGCCAATGCTGCTCTTTTTAGCACCCGCACATGGATTTGTGCCAAACCACTGGTTGAGCATGCACATGCCTCTTTTGGTAGACGCGGACGTTGTTTTCTGCAAAACCAAGAGTTATGCATCGACATGCTGCTTTTGACCGAGCGCGCACGTGGATTTCTGCCAAACGACGTGCTAAGCACGCCGATGCTGCTCTTTTTAGCACCCGCACATGGATTTGTGGCAAACGACTTGTTGAGCATGCACATGCATCTTTTGGTAGACGCGGACGTTGTTTTCTGCAAAACTACAAGTTATGCATGCACGTGCTGCTTTTGGCTGAGCGCGCACGTGGATTTCTGACAAACGACATCCTAAGCACGCCGATGCTGCTCTTTTAAGCACCCGCACATGGATTTGTGCCAAACAACTTGTTGAGCATGCACATGCCTCTTTTGGTAGACGCGGACGTTGTTTTCTGCAAAACCAAGAGTTATGTATCCACATGCTGCTTTTGGCAGAGCGCGGGCGTGGATTTCTGCCAAACGACGTGCTAAGCACGCCGATGCTGCTCTTTTTAGCACCCGCACATGGATTTGTGCCAAAACCACTTGTTGAGCATGCACATGCATCTTTTGGTAGACGCGGACGTTGTTTTCTGCAAAACCACAAGTTATGCATGCACATGCTGCTTTTGGCAGAGCGTGCACGTGGATTTCTGCCAAACGACGTGCTAAGCACGCCGATGCTGCTCTTTTTAGCACCCGCACATGGATTTGTGCCAAACCACTGGTTGAGCATGCACATGCCTCTTTTGGTAGACGCGGACGTTGTTTTCTGTAAAACCAAGAGTTATGCATCCACATGCTGCTTTTGGCAGAGCGCGCACGTGGATTTCTGACAAACGACGTGCTAAGCACGCCGATGCTGCTCTTTTTAGCACCCGCACATGGATTTGTGCCAAACCACTTGTTGCGCATGCACATGCATCTTTTGGTAGACGCGGACGTTCTTTTCTGCAAAACCACGAGTTATGGATGCACATGCTGCTTTTGGCAGAGCGCGCACGTGGATTTCTGCCAAAGGACGTGCCAAGCACGCCAATGCAGCTCTTTTTAGCACCCGCGCATGGATTTCTGCCAAACAACTTGTTGAGCATGCACATGCATCTTTTGGTAGACCCGGAAGTTCTTTTCTGCAAAACTACAAGTTATGCATGCACATGCTGCCTTTGGCAGAGCGCGCACGTGGATTTCTGCCAAACGACGTGCTAAGCTCGCCGATGCTGCTCTTTTTAGCACCCGCGCATTTATTTCTGCCAAACCACTTGTTGAGCATGCACATGCATCTTTTGGTAGACGCGGACGTTGTATTCTGCAAAACCACAAGTTATGCATGCACATGCTGCTTTTGGCACAGAGCGCGCACGTGGATTTCTGCCAAACGACGTGCTAAGCACGCCTGTGCTTCTCTTTTTAGCACCTGCGCGTATATTTCTGCCAAACCACTTGTGGAGCATGCACATGCATCTTTTGGTACACGCGTACGTCGTTTTCTGCAAAACCACAAGTTATGCATGCACATGCTGCTTTTGGCAGAGCGCGCACGTGTATTTCTGCCAAACGACGTGCTAAGCACGCCGATGCTGCTCTTTTTAGCACCCGCGCATGGATTTGTGCCAAACCACTGGTTGAGCATGCACATGCCTCTTTTGGTAGACGCGGACGTTGTTTTCTGCAAAACCAAGAGTTATGAATGCACATGCTGCTTTTGGCAGAGTGCGCACATGGATTTCTGCCAAACGACGTGCTAAGCTCGCCGATGCTGCTCTTTTTAGCACCCGCACTTGGATTTGTGCCAACCACTTGTTGAGCATGCACATGCATCTTTTGGTAGACGCGGACGTTGTTTTCTGCAAAACCACAAGTTATGCATGCACATGCTGCTTTTGGCAGAGCGCGAGCGTGGATTTCTGCCAAACGACGTGCTAAGCACGCCGATGGTGCTCTTTTTAGCACCCGCACATGGATTTGTGCCAAAACCACTTGTTGAGCATGCACATGCATCTTTTGGTAGACGCGGACGTTGTTTTCTGCAAAACTACAAGTTATGCATGCACATGCTGCTTTTGCCAGAGCGCGCACGTGGATTTCTGCCAAACGACGTGCTAAGCACGCCCGTGCAGCTCTTTTTAGCACCCGCGCGTTTATTTCTGCCAAACCACTTGTTGCGCATGCACATGCATCTTTTGGTAGACGCGGAGGTTCTTTTCTGCAAAACCACGAGTTATGGATGCACATGCTGCTTTTGGCAGAGCGCGCACGTGGGTTTCTGCCAAAGGACGTGCCAAGCACGCCAATGCAGCTCTTTTTAGCACCCGCGCATGGATTTCTGCCAAACAGCTTGTTGAGCATGCACATGCATCTTTTGGTAGACCCGGAAGTTCTTTTCTGCAAAACTACAAGTTATGCATGCACATGCTGCCTTTGGCAGAGCGCGCACGTGGATTTCTGCCAAACGACGTGCTAAGCTCGCCGATGCTGCTCTTTTTAGCACCCGCGCATTTATTTCTGCCAAACCACTTGTTGAGCATGCACATGCATCTTTTGGTAGACGCGGACGTTGTATTCTGCAAAACCACAAGTTATGCATGCACATGCTGCTTTTGGCACAGAGCGCGCACGTGGATTTCTGCCAAACGACGTGCTAAGCACGCCTGTGCTTCTCTTTTTAGCACCTGCGCGTATATTTCTGCCAAACCACTTGTTGAGCATGCACATGCATCTTTTGGTACACGCGTACGTTGTTTTCTGCAAAACCACAAGTTATGCATGCACATGCTGCTTTTGGCAGAGCGCGCACGTGTATTTCTGCCAAACGACGTGCTAAGCACGCCGATGCTGCTCTTTTTAGCACCCGCGCATGGATTTGTGCCAAACCACTGGTTGAGCATGCACATGCCTCTTTTGGTAGACGCGGACGTTGTTTTCTGCAAAACCAAGAGTTATGCATCCACATGCTGCTTTTGGCAGAGCGCGCACATGGATTTCTGCCAAACGACGTGCTAAGCTCGCCGATGCTGCTCTTTTTAGCACCCGCACATGGATTTGTGCCAAAACCACTTGTTGAGCATGCACATGCATCTTTTGGTAGACGCGGACGTTGTTTTCTGCAAAACTACAAGTTATGCATGCACATGCTGCTTTTCCCAGAGCGCGCACGTGGATTTCTGCCAAACGACGTGCTAAGCACGCCCGTGCAGCTCTTTTTAGCACCCGCGCGTTTATTTCTGCCAAACCACTTGTTGAGCGTGCACATGCATCTTTTGGTAGACGCGGAAGTTCTTTTCTGCAAAACTGCAAGTTATGCATGCATATGCTGCCTTTGGCAGAGCGCGCACGTGGATTTCTGCCAAACGACGTGCTAAGCTCGCCGATGCTGCTCTTTTTAGCACCCGCACTTGGATTTCTGCCAAACAACTTGTTGAGCATGCACATGCATCTTTTGGTAGACGCGGAACTTCTTTTCTGCAAAACAACAAGTTATGCATGCACATGCTGCTTTTGGCTGAGCGCGCACGTGGATTTCTGCCAAAGGACGTGCCAAGCACGCCAATGCTGCTCTTTTTAGCACCCGCACATGGATTTGTGCCAAACCACTGGTTGAGCATGCACATGCCTCTTTTGGTAGACGCGGACGTTGTTTTCTGCAAAACCAAGAGTTATGCATCGACATGCTGCTTTTGACAGAGCGCGCACGTGGATTTCTGCCAAACGACGTGCTAAGCACGCCGATGCTGCTCTTTTTAGCACCCGCACATGGATTTGTGGCAAACGACTTGTTCAGCATGCACATGCATCTTTTGGTAGACGCGGACGTTGTTTTCTGCAAAACTACAAGTTATGCATGCACGTGCTGCTTTTGGCTGAGCGCGCACGTGGATTTCTGACAAACGACATCCTAAGCACGCCGATGCTGCTTTTTTAAGCACCCGCACATGGATTTGTGCCAAACAACTTGTTGAGCATGCACATGCCTCTTTTGGTAGACGCGGACGTTGTTTTCTGCAAAACCAAGAGTTATGTATCCACATGCTGCTTTTGGCAGAGCGCGGGCGTGGATTTCTGCCAAACGACGTGCTAAGCACGCCGATGCTGCTCTTTTTAGCACCCGCACATGGATTTGTGCCAAAACCACTTGTTGAGCATGCACATGCATCTTTTGGTAGACGCGGACGTTGTTTTCTGCAAAACCACAAGTTATGCATGCACATGCTGCTTTTGGCAGAGCGTGCACGTGGATTTCTGCCAAACGACGTGCTAAGCACGCCGATGCTGCTCTTTTTAGCACCCGCACATGGATTTGTGCCAAACCACTGGTTGAGCATGCACATGCCTCTTTTGGTAGACGCGGACGTTGTTTTCTGTAAAACCAAGAGTTATGCATCCACATGCTGCTTTTGGCAGAGCGCGCACGTGGATTTCTGACAAACGACGTGCTAAGCACGCCGATGCTGCTCTTTTTAGCACCCGCACATGGATTTGTGCCAAACCACTTGTTGCGCATGCACATGCATCTTTTGGTAGACGCGGACGTTCTTTTCTGCAAAACCACGAGTTATGGATGCACATGCTGCTTTTGGCAGAGCGCGCACGTGGATTTCTGTCAAAGGACGTGCTAAGCTCGCCGATGCTGCTCTTTTTAGCACCCGCACATGGATTTGTGCCAAACCACATGTTGAGCATGCACATGCATCTTTTGGTAGACGCGGACGTTCTTTTCTGCAAAACCACAAGTTATGCATGCACATGCTGCTTTTGGCAGAGCGCGCACGTGGATTTCTGCCAAAGGACGTGCCAAGCACGCCAATGCTGCTCTTTTTAGCACCCGCGCATGGATTTCTGCCAAACAACTTGTTGAGCATGCACATGCATCTTTTGGTAGACGCGGAAGTTCTTTTCTGCAAAACTACAAGTTATGCATGCATATGCTGCCTTTGGCAGAGCGCGCACGTGGATTTCTGCCAAACGACGTGCTAAGCTCGCCGATGCTGCTCTTTTTAGCAGCCGCACTTGGATTTGTGCCAAACCACTTGTTGAGCATGCACATGCATCTTTTGGTAGACGCGGACGCAGTTTTCTGCAAAACCAAGAGTTATGCATCCACATGCTGCTTTTGGCAGAGCGCGCACGTGGATTTCTGCCAAACGACGTGCTAAGCTCTCGATGCTGCTCTTTTTAGCACCCGCACATGGATTTGTGCCAAACCACTGGTTGAGCATGCACATGCCTCTTTTGGTAGACGCGGAAGTTGTTTTCTGTAAAACCAAGAGTTATGCATCCTCATGCTGCTTTTGGCAGAGCGCACACGTGGATTTCTGCCAAACGACGTGCTAAGCACACCGATGCTGCTCTTTTTAGCACCCACACATGGATTTGTGCCAAACCACTTGTTGACCATGCACATGCATCTTTTGGTAGACGCAGACGTTCTTTTCTGCAAAACTACAAGTTATGCATGCACATGCTGCTTTTGGCAGAGCGCGCACGTGGATTTCTGACAAACGACATGCTAAGCACGCCGATGCTGCTCTTTTAAGCACCCGCACATGGATTTGTGGCAAACGACTTGTTGAGCATGCACATGCATCTTTTGGTAGACGCGGACGTTGTTTTCTGCAAAACTACAAGTTATGCATGCACATGCTGCTTTTGGCAGAGCGCGCACGTGGATTTCTGCCAAAGGACGTGCCAAGCACGCCAATGCTGCTCTTTTTAGCACCCGCACATGGATTTGTGGCAAACGACTTGTTGAGCATGCACATGCATCTTTTGGTAGACGCGGACGTTGTTTTCTGCAAAACTACAAGTTATGCATGCACATGCTGCTTTTGGCAGAGCGCGCACGTGGATTTCTGACAAACGACATGCTAAGCACGCCGATGCTGCTCTTTTAAGCACCCGCACATGGATTTGTGCCAAACCAATTGCTGAGCATGCACATGCATATTTTGGTTGACGCGCACCTGGATTTCTGCCAAACGACGTGCTAAGCACGCCGACGCTGCTCTTTTTAGCACCCGCACATGGATTTGTGCCAAAACCAATTGTTGAGCATGCACATGCATCTTTTGGTAGACGCGGACGTTGTTTTCTGCAAAACCACAAGTTATGCATGCACATGCTGCTTTTGGCAGAGCGCGAGCGTGGATTTCTGCCAAACCGCGTGCTAAGCACGCCGATGCTGCTCTTTTTAGCACCCGCACATGGATTTGTGCCAAACCAATTGCTGAGCATGCACATGCATATTTTGGTTGACGCGGACGTTGTTTTCTGCAAAACCACAAGTTATGCATGCACATGCTGCTTTTGGCAGAGCGCGAGCGTGGATTTCTGCCAAACGGCGTGCTAAGCACGCCGATGCTGCTCTTTTTAGCACCCGCGCATGGATTTGTGCCAAAACCACATGTTGAGCATGCACATGCATCTTTTGGTAGACGCGGACGTTGTTTTCTGCAAAACCACAAGTTATGCATGCACATGCTGCTTTTGGCAGAGCGCGCACCTGGATTTCTGCCAAACGACGTGCTAAGCACGCCAATGCTGCTCTTTTTAGCACCCGCGCATGGATTTCTGCCAAACAACTTGTTGAGCATGCACATGCATCTTTTGGTAGACGCGGACGTTGTTTTCTGCAAAACCACAAGTTATGCATGCACATGCTGCTTTTGCCAGAGCGCGAGCGTGGATTTCTGCCAAACGACGTGCTAAGCACGCCGACGCTGCTCTTTTTAGCACCCGCACATGGATTTGTGCCAAAACCAATTGTTGAGCATGCACATGCATCTTTTGGTAGACGCGGACGTTGTTTTCTGCAAAACCACAAGTTATGCATGCACATGCTGCTTTTGGCAGAGCGCGCACCTGGATTTCTGCCAAACGACGTGCTAAGCACGCCGATGCTGCTCTTTTTAGCACCCGCACATGGATTTGTGGCAAACGACTTGTTGAGCATGCACATGCATCTTTTGGTAGACGCGGAAGTTCTTTTCTGCAAAACAACAAGTTATGCATGCATATGCTGCCTTTGGCAGAGCGCGCACGTGGATTTCTGCCAAACGACGTGCTAAGCACGCCGATGGTGCTCTTTTTAGCACCCACACATGGATTTGTGCCAAACCACTTGTTGACCATGCACATGCATCTTTTGGTAGACGCAGACGTTCTTTTCTGCAAAACCACGAGTTATGGATGCACATGCTGCTTTTGGCAGAGCGCGCACGTGGATTTCTGCCAAAGGACGTGCCAAGCACGCCAATGCTGCTCTTTTTAGCACCCGCACATGGATTTGTGCCAAACCACTGGTTGAGCATGCACATGCCTCTTTTGGTAGACGCGGACGTTGTTTTCTGCAAAACCAAGAGTTATGCATCGACATGCTGCTTTTGACAGAGCGCGCACGTGGATTTCTGCCAAACGATGTGCTAAGCACGCCGATGCTGCTCTTTTTAGCACCCGCACATGGATTTGTGGCAAACGACTTGTTCAGCATGCACATGCATCTTTTGGTAGACGCGGACGTTGTTTTCTGTAAAACCAAGAGTTATGCATCCACATGCTGCTTTTGGCAGAGCGCGCACGTGGATTTCTGACAAACGACTGCTAAGCACGCCGATGCTGCTCTTTTTAGCACCCACACATGGATTTGTGCCAAACCACTTGTTGCGCATGCACATGCATCTTTTGGTAGACGCGGACGTTCTTTTCTTCAAAACCACGAGTTATGGATGCACATGCTGCTTTTGGCAGAGCGCGCACGTGGATTTCTGCCAAAGGACGTGCTAAGCTCGCCGATGCTGCTCTTTTTAGCACCCGCACATGGATTTGTGCCAAACCACATGTTGAGCATGCACATGCATCTTTTGGTAGACGCGGACGTTCTTTTCTGCAAAACCACAAGTTATGCATGCACATGCTGCTTTTGGCAGAGCGCGCACGTGGATTTCTGCCAAAGGACGTGCCAAGCACGCCAATGCTGCTCTTTTTAGCACCCGCGCATGGATTTCTGCCAAACAACTTGTTGAGCATGCACATGCATCTTTTGGTAGACGCGGAAGTTCTTTTCTGCAAAACTACAAGTTATGCATGCATATGCTGCCTTTGGCAGAGCGCGCACGTGGATTTCTACCAAACGACGTGCTAAGCTCGCCGATGCTGCTCTTTTTAGCAGCCGCACTTGGATTTGTGCCAAACCACTTGTTGAGCATGCACATGCATCTTTTGGTAGACGCGGACGCAGTTTTCTGCAAAACCAAGAGTTATGCATCCACATGCTGCTTTTGGCAGAGCGCGCACGTGGATTTCTGCCAAACGACGTGCTAAGCTCTCGATGCTGCTCTTTTTAGCACCCGCACATGGATTTGTGCCAAACCACTGGTTGAGCATGCACATGCCTCTTTTGGTAGACGCGGAAGTTGTTTTCTGTAAAACCAAGAGTTATGCATCCTCATGCTGCTTTTGGCAGAGCGCACACGTGGATTTCTGCCAAACGACGTGCTAAGCACACCGATGCTGCTCTTTTTAGCACCCACACATGGATTTGTGCCAAACCACTTGTTGACCATGCACATGCATCTTTTGGTAGACGCAGACGTTCTTTTCTGCAAAACCACGAGTTATGGATGCACATGCTGCTTTTGGCAGAGCGCGCACGTGGATTTCTGCCAAAGGACGTGCCAAGCACGCCAATGCTGCTCTTTTTAGCACCCGCGCATGGATTTCTGCCAAACAACTTGTTGAGCATGCACATGCATATTTTGGTAGACCGGGAAGTTCTTTTGTGCAAAACTACAAGTTATGCATGCACATGCTGCCTTTGGCAGAGCGCCACGTGGATTTCTGCCAAACGACGTGCTAAGCTCGCCGATGCTGCTCTTTTTAGCACCCGCGCATTTATTTCTGCCAAACCACTTGTTGAGCATGCACATGCCTCTTTTGGTAGACGCGGACGTTGTTTTCTGCAAAACCAAGAGTTATGCATCCACATGCTGCTTTTGGCAGAGCGCGCACGTGGATTTCTGTCAAACGACGTGCTAAGCACGCCGATGCTGCTCTTTTTAGCACCCGCACATGGATTTGTGGCAAACGACTTGTTGAGCATGCACATGCATCTTTTGGTAGACGCGGACGTTGTTTTCTGCAAAACTACAAGTTATGCATGCACATGCTGCTTTTGGCAGAGCGCGCACGTGGATTTCTGACAAACGACATGCTAAGCACGCCGATGCTGCTCTTTTAAGCACCCGCACATGGATTTGTGCCAAACCAATTGCTGAGCATGCACATGCATATTTTGGTTGACGCGGACGTTGTTTTCTGCAAAACCACAAGTTATGCATGCACATGCTGCTTTTGGCAGAGCGCGAGCGTGGATTTCTGCCAAACGACGTGCTAAGCACGCCGATGCTGCTCTTTTTAGCACCCGCACATGGATTTGTGCCAAAACCACATGTTGAGCATGCACATGCATCTTTTGGTAGACGCGGACGTTGTTTTCTGCAAAACCACAAGTTATGCATGCACATGCTGCTTTTGGCAGAGCGCGCACCTGGATTTTTGCCAAACGACGTGCTAAGCACGCCGACGCTGCTCTTTTTAGCACCCGCACATGGATTTGTGCCAAAACCAATTGTTGAGCATGCACATGCATCTTTTGGTAGACGCGGACGTTGTTTTCTGCAAAACCACAAGTTATGCATGCACATGCTGCTTTTGGCAGAGCGCGCACCTGGATTTCTGCCAAACGACGTGCTAAGCACGCCGATGCTGCTCTTTTTAGCACCCGCACATGGATTTGTGCCAAACCACTGGTTGAGCTTGCACATGCCTCTTTTGGTAGACGCGGACGTTGTTTTCTGCAAAACCAAGAGTTATGCATCCACATGCTGCTTTTGGCAGAGCGCGCACGTGGATTTCTGCCAAACGACGTGCTAAGCACGCCGATGCTGCTCTTTTTAGCACCCGCACATGGATTTGTGGCAAACGACTTGTTGAGCATGCACATGCATCTTTTGGTAGACGCGGACGTTGTTTTCTGCAAAACTACAAGTTATGCATGCACATGCTGCTTTTGGCAGAGCGCGCACGTGGATTTCTGACAAACGACATGCTAAGCACGCCGATGCTGCTCTTTTAAGCACCCGCACATGGATTTGTGCCAAACCACTGGCTGAGCATGCACATGCCTCTTTTGGTAGACGCGGACGTTGTTTTCTGCAAAACCAAGAGTTATGCATCCACATGCTGCTTTTGGCAGAGCGCGCACGTGGATTTCTGCCAAACGACGTGCTAAGCACGCCGATGCTGCTCTTTTTAGCACCCGCACATGAATTTGTGCCAAACCACATGTTGAGCATGCACATGCATCTTTTGGTAGACGCCGACGTTCTTTTCTACAAAACCACAAGTTATGCATGCACATGCTGCTTTTGGCAGAGTGCGCACGTGGATTTCTGCCAAAGGACGCGCCAAGCACGCCAATGCTGCTCTTTTTAGCCCCCGCGCATGAATTTCTGCCAAACAACTTGTTGAGCGTGCACATGCATCTTTCGGTAGACGCGGAAGTTCTTTTCTGCAAAACTACAAGTTATGCATGCATATGCTGCCTTTGGCAGAGCGCGCACGTGGATTTCTGCCAAACGACGTGCTAAGCTCGCCGATGCTGCTCTTTTTAGCACCCGCACTTGGATTTGTGCCAAACCACTTGTTGAGCATGCACATGCATCTTTTGGTAGACGCGGACGTTGTTTTCTGCAAAACCACAAGTTATGCATGCACATGCTGCTTTTGGCAGAGCGCTAGCGTGGATTTCTGCCAAACGACGTGCTAAGCACGCCGATGCTGCTCTTTTTAGCACCCGCACATGGATCTGTGCCAAACCACTGGTTGAGCATGCACATGCCTCTTTTGGTAGACGCGGGCGTTGTTTTCTGCAAAACCAAGAGTTATGCATCCACATGCTGCTTTTGGCAGAGCGCGCACGTGGATTTCTGCGAAACGACGTGCTAAGCACGCCGATGCTGCTCTTTTTAGCACCCGCACATGGATTTGTGGCAAACGACTTGTTGAGCATGCACATGCATCTTTTGGTAGACGCGGATGTTGTTTTCTGCAAAACTACAAGTTATGTATGCACATGCTGCTTTTGGCAGAGCGCGCACGTGGATTTCTGACAAACGACATGCTAAGCACGCCGATGCTGCTCTTTTAAGCACCCGCACATGGATTTGTGCCAAACCACATGTTGAGCATGCACATGCGTCTTTTGGTAGACGCGGACGTTGTTTTCTGCAAAACCAAGAGTTATGCATCCACATGCTGCTTTTGGCAGAGCGCGCACGTGGATTTCTGCCAAACGACGTGCTAAGCACGCCGATGCTGCTCTTTTTAGCACCCGCACATGAATTTGTGCCAAACCACATGTTGAGCATGCACATGCATCTTTTGGTAGACGCGGACGTTCTTTTCTGCAAAACCACAAGTTATGCATGCACATGCTGCTTTTGGCAGAGCGCGCACGTGGATTTCTGCCAAAGGACTTGCCAAGCACGCCAATGCTGCTCTTTTTAGCACCAGCGCATGGATTTCTGCCAAACAACTTGTTGAGCGTGCACATGCATCTTTTGGTAGACGCGGAAGTTCTTTTCTGCAAAACTGCAAGTTATGCATGCATATGCTGCCTTTGGCAGAGCGCGCACGTGGATTTCTGCCAAACGACGTGCTAAGCTCGCCGATGCTGCTCTCTATAGCACCCGCACTTGGATTTGTGCCAAACCACTTGTTGAGCATGCACATGCATCTTTTGGTAGACGCGGACGTTGTTTTCTGCAAAACCACAAGTTATGCATGCACATGCTGCTTTTGGCAGAGTGCGAGCGTGGATTTCTGCCAAACGAAGTGCTAAGCACACCGATGCTGCTCTTTTTAGCACCCGCACATGGATCTGTGCCAAACCACTGGTTGAGCATGCACATGCCTCTTTTGGTAGACGCGGACGTTGTTTTCTGCAAAACCAAGAGTTATGCATCCACATGCTGCTTTTGGCAGAGCGCGCACGTGGATTTCTTCCAAACGACGTGCTAAGCACGCCGATGCTGCTCTTTTTAGCACCCGCGCATGGATTTCTGCCAAACAACTTGTTGAGCATGCACATGCATCTTTTGGTAGACGCGGAAGTTCTTTTCTGCAAAACAACAAGTTATGCATGCATATGCTGCCTTTGGCAGAGCGCGCACGTGGATTTCTGCCAAACGACGTGCTAAGCACGCCGATGCTGCTCTTTTTAGCACCCACACATGGATTTGTGCCAAACCACTTGTTGACCATGCACATGCATCTTTTGGTAGACGCAGACGTTCTTTTCTGCAAAACCACGAGTTATGGATGCACATGCTGCTTTTGGCAGAGCGCGCACGTGGATTTCTGCCAAAGGACGTGCCAAGCACGCCAATGCTGCTCTTTTTAGCACCCGCACATGGATTTGTGCCAAACCACTGGTTGAGCATGCACATGCCTCTTTTGGTAGACGCGGACGTTGTTTTCTGCAAAACCAAGAGTTATGCATCGACATGCTGCTTTTGACCGAGCGCGCACGTGGATTTCTGCCAAACGACGTGCTAAGCACGCCGATGCTGCTCTTTTTAGCACCCGCACATGGATTTGTGGCAAACGACTTGTTGAGCATGCACATGCATCTTTTGGTAGACGCGGACGTTGTTTTCTGCAAAACTACAAGTTATGCATGCACGTGCTGCTTTTGGCTGAGCGCGCACGTGGATTTCTGACAAACGACATCCTAAGCACGCCGATGCTGCTCTTTTAAGCACCCGCACATGGATTTGTGCCAAACAACTTGTTGAGCATGCACATGCCTCTTTTGGTAGACGCGGACGTTGTTTTCTGCAAAACCAAGAGTTATGTATCCACATGCTGCTTTTGGCAGAGCGCGGGCGTGGATTTCTGCCAAACGACGTGCTAAGCACGCCGATGCTGCTCTTTTTAGCACCCGCACATGGATTTGTGCCAAAACCACTTGTTGAGCATGCACATGCATCTTTTGGTAGACGCGGACGTTGTTTTCTGCAAAACCACAAGTTATGCATGCACATGCTGCTTTTGGCAGAGCGTGCACGTGGATTTCTGCCAAACGACGTGCTAAGCACGCCGATGCTGCTCTTTTTAGCACCCGCACATGGATTTGTGCCAAACCACTGGTTGAGCATGCACATGCCTCTTTTGGTAGACGCGGACGTTGTTTTCTGTAAAACCAAGAGTTATGCATCCACATGCTGCTTTTGGCAGAGCGCGCACGTGGATTTCTGACAAACGACGTGCTAAGCACGCCGATGCTGCTCTTTTTAGCACCCGCACATGGATTTGTGCCAAACCACTTGTTGCGCATGCACATGCATCTTTTGGTAGACGCGGACGTTCTTTTCTGCAAAACCACGAGTTATGGATGCACATGCTGCTTTTGGCAGAGCGCGCACGTGGATTTCTGCCAAAGGACGTGCTAAGCTCGCCGATGCTGCTCTTTTTAGCACCCGCACATGGATTTGTGCCAAACCACATGTTGAGCATGCACATGCATCTTTTGGTAGACGCGGACGTTCTTTTCTGCAAAACCACAAGTTATGCATGCACATGCTGCTTTTGGCAGAGCGCGCACGTGGATTTCTGCCAAAGGACGTGCCAAGCACGCCAATGCTGCTCTTTTTAGCACCCGCGCATGGATTTCTGCCAAACAACTTGTTGAGCATGCACATGCATCTTTTGGTAGACGCGGAAGTTCTTTTCTGCAAAACTACAAGTTATGCATGCATATGCTGCCTTTGGCAGAGCGCGCACGTGGATTTCTGCCAAACGACGTGCTAAGCTCGCCGATGCTGCTCTTTTTAGCAGCCGCACTTGGATTTGTGCCAAACCACTTGTTGAGCATGCACATGCATCTTTTGGTAGACGCGGACGCAGTTTTCTGCAAAACCAAGAGTTATGCATCCACATGCTGCTTTTGGCAGAGCGCGCACGTGGATTTCTGCCAAACGACGTGCTAAGCTCTCGATGCTGCTCTTTTTAGCACCCGCACATGGATTTGTGCCAAACCACTGGTTGAGCATGCACATGCCTCTTTTGGTAGACGCGGAAGTTGTTTTCTGTAAAACCAAGAGTTATGCATCCTCATGCTGCTTTTGGCAGAGCGCACACTTGGATTTCTGCCAAACGACGTGCTAAGCACACCGATGCTGCTCTTTTTAGCACCCACACATGGATTTGTGCCAAACCACTTGTTGACCATGCACATGCATCTTTTGGTAGACGCAGACGTTCTTTTCTGCAAAACCACGAGTTATGGATGCACATGCTGCTTTTGGCAGAGCGCGCACGTGGATTTCTGCCAAAGGACGTGCCAAGCACGCCAATGCTGCTCTTTTTAGCACCCGCGCATGGATTTCTGCCAAACAACTTGTTGAGCATGCACATGCATATTTTGGTAGACCGGGAAGTTCTTTTGTGCAAAACTACAAGTTATGCATGCACATGCTGCCTTTGGCAAAGCGCCACGTGGATTTCTGCCAAACGACGTGCTAAGCTCGCCGATGCTGCTCTTTTTAGCACCCGCGCATTTATTTCTGCCAAACCACTTGTTGAGCATGCACATGCCTCTTTTGGTAGACGCGGACGTTGTTTTCTGCAAAACCAAGAGTTATGCATCCACATGCTGCTTTTGGCAGAGCGCGCACGTGGATTTCTGTCAAACGACGTGCTAAGCACGCCGATGCTGCTCTTTTTAGCACCCGCACATGGATTTGTGGCAAACGACTTGTTGAGCATGCACATGCATCTTTTGGTAGACGCGGACGTTGTTTTCTGCAAAACTACAAGTTATGCATGCACATGCTGCTTTTGGCAGAGCGCGCACGTGGATTTCTGACAAACGACATGCTAAGCACGCCGATGCTGCTCTTTTAAGCACCCGCACATGGATTTGTGCCAAACCAATTGCTGAGCATGCACATGCATATTTTGGTTGACGCGGACGGTTTTTTCTGCAAAACCACAAGTTATGCATGCACATGCTGCTTTTGGCAGAGCGCGAGCGTGGATTTCTGCCAAACGACGTGCTAAGCACGCCGATGCTGCTCTTTTTAGCACCCGCACATGGATTTGTGCCAAAACCACATGTTGAGCATGCACATGCATCTTTTGGTAGACGCGGACGTTGTTTTCTGCAAAACCACAAGTTATGCATGCACATGCTGCTTTTGGCAGAGCGCGCACCTGGATTTCTGCCAAACGACGTGCTAAGCACGCCGACGCTGCTCTTTTTAGCACCCGCACATGGATTTGTGCCAAAACCAATTGTTGAGCATGCACATGCATCTTTTGGTAGACGCGGACGTTGTTTTCTGCAAAACCACAAGTTATGCATGCACATGCTGCTTTTGGCAGAGCGCGCACCTGGATTTCTGCCAAACGACGTGCTAAGCACGCCGATGCTGCTCTTTTTAGCACCCGCACATGGATTTGTGGCAAACGACTTGTTGAGCATGCACATGCATCTTTTGGTAGACGCGGACGTTGTTTTCTGCAAAACCACAAGTTATGCATGCACATGCTGCTTTTGGCAGAGCGCGCACCTGGATTTCTGCCAAACGACGTGCTAAGCACGCCAATGCTGCTCTTTTTAGCACCCGCGCATGGATTTCTGCCAAACAACTTGTTGAGCATGCACATGCATCTTTTGGTAGACGCGGACGTTGTTTTCTGCAAAACCACAAGTTATGCATGCACATGCTGCTTTTGCCAGAGCGCGAGCGTGGATGTCTGCCAAACGACGTGCTAAGCACGCCGACGCTGCTCTTTTTAGCACCCGCACATGGATTTGTGCCAAAACCAATTGTTGAGCATGCACATGCATCTTTTGGTAGACGCGGACGTTGTTTTCTGCAAAACCACAAGTTATGCATGCACATGCTGCTTTTGGCAGAGCGCGCACCTGGATTTCTGCCAAACGACGTGCTAAGCACGCCGATGCTGCTCTTTTTAGCACCCGCACATGGATTTGTGGCAAACGACTTGTTGAGCATGCACATGCATCTTTTGGTAGACGCGGAAGTTCTTTTCTGCAAAACAACAAGTTATGCATGCATATGCTGCCTTTGGCAGAGCGCGCACGTGGATTTCTGCCAAACGACGTGCTAAGCACGCCGATGCTGCTCTTTTTAGCACCCACACATGGATTTGTGCCAAACCACTTGTTGACCATGCACATGCATCTTTTGGTAGACGCAGACGTTCTTTTCTGCAAAACCACGAGTTATGGATGCACATGCTGCTTTTGGCAGAGCGCGCACGTGGATTTCTGCCAAAGGACGTGCCAAGCACGCCAATGCTGCTCTTTTTAGCACCCGCACATGGATTTGTGCCAAACCACTGGTTGAGCATGCACATGCCTCTTTTGGTAGACGCGGACGTTGTTTTCTGCAAAACCAAGAGTTATGCATCGACATGCTGCTTTTGACAGAGCGCGCACGTGGATTTCTGCCAAACGACGTGCTAAGCACGCCGATGCTGCTCTTTTAAGCACCCGCACATGGATTTGTGCCAAACAACTTGTTGAGCATGCACATGCATCTTTTGGTAGACGCGGACGTTGTTTTCTGCAAAACTACAAGTTATGCATGCACGTGCTGCTTTTGGCTGAGCGCGCACGTGGATTTCTGACAAACGACATCCTAAGCACGCCGATGCTGCTCTTTTAAGCACCCGCACATGGATTTGTGCCAAACAACTTGTTGAGCATGCACATGCCTCTTTTGGTAGACGCGGACGTTGTTTTCTGCAAAACCAAGAGTTATGTATCCACATGCTGCTTTTGGCAGAGCGCGGGCGTGGATTTCTGCCAAACGACGTGCTAAGCACGCCGATGCTGCTCTTTTTAGCACCCGCACATGGATTTGTGCCAAAACCACTTGTTGAGCATGCACATGCATCTTTTGGTAGACGCGGACGTTGTTTTCTGCAAAACCACAAGTTATGCATGCACATGCTGCTTTTGGCAGAGCGTGCACGTGGATTTCTGCCAAACGACGTGCTAAGCACGCCGATGCTGCTCTTTTTAGCACCCGCACATGGATTTGTGCCAAACCACTGGTTGAGCATGCACATGCATCTTTTGGTAGACGCGGACGTTCTTTTCTGCAAAACCACGAGTTATGGATGCACATGCTGCTTTTGGCAGAGCGCGCACGTGGATTTCTGCCAAAGGACGTGCTAAGCTCGCCGATGCTGCTCTTTTTAGCACCCGCACATGGATTTGTGCCAAACCACATGTTGAGCATGCACATGCATCTTTTGGTAGACGCGGACGTTCTTTTCTGCAAAACCACAAGTTATGCATGCACATGCTGCTTTTGGCAGAGCGCGCACGTGGATTTCTGCCAAAGGACGTGCCAAGCACGCCAATGCTGCTCTTTTTAGCACCCGCGCATGGATTTCTGCCAAACAACTTGTTGAGCATGCACATGCATCTTTTGGTAGACGCGGAAGTTCTTTTCTGCAAAACTACAAGTTATGCATGCATATGCTGCCTTTGGCAGAGCGCGCACGTGGATTTCTGCCAAACGACGTGCTAAGCTCGCCGATGCTGCTCTTTTTAGCAGCCGCACTTGGATTTGTGCCAAACCACTTGTTGAGCATGCACATGCATCTTTTGGTAGACGCGGACGCAGTTTTCTGCAAAACCAAGAGTTATGCATCCACATGCTGCTTTTGGCAGAGCGCGCACGTGGATTTCTGCCAAACGACGTGCTAAGCTCTCGATGCTGCTCTTTTTAGCACCCGCACATGGATTTGTGCCAAACCACTGGTTGAGCATGCACATGCCTCTTTTGGTAGACGCGGAAGTTGTTTTCTGTAAAACCAAGAGTTATGCATCCTCATGCTGCTTTTGGCAGAGCGCACACGTGGATTTCTGCCAAACGACGTGCTAAGCACACCGATGCTGCTCTTTTTAGCACCCACACATGGATTTGTGCCAAACCACTTGTTGACCATGCACATGCATCTTTTGGTAGACGCAGACGTTCTTTTCTGCAAAACCACGAGTTATGGATGCACATGCTGCTTTTGGCAGAGCGCGCACGTGGATTTCTGCCAAAGGACGTGCCAAGCACGCCAATGCTGCTCTTTTTAGCACCCGCGCATGGATTTCTGCCAAACAACTTGTTGAGCATGCACATGCATATTTTGGTAGACCGGGAAGTTCTTTTGTGCAAAACTACAAGTTATGCATGCACATGCTGCCTTTGGCAGAGCGCCACGTGGATTTCTGCCAAACGACGTGCTAAGCTCGCCGATGCTACTCTTTTTAGCACCCGCGCATTTATTTCTGCCAAACCACTTGTTGAGCATGCACATGCCTCTTTTGGTAGACGCGGACGTTGTTTTCTGCAAAACCAAGAGTTATGCATCCACATGCTGCTTTTGGCAGAGCGCGCACGTGGATTTCTGTCAAACGACGTGCTAAGCACGCCGATGCTGCTCTTTTTAGCACCCGCACATGGATTTGTGGCAAACGACTTGTTGAGCATGCACATGCATCTTTTGGTAGACGCGGACGTTGTTTTCTGCAAAACTACAAGTTATGCATGCACATGCTGCTTTTGGCAGAGCGCGCACGTGGATTTCTGACAAACGACATGCTAAGCACGCCGATGCTGCTCTTTTAAGCACCCGCACATGGATTTGTGCCAAACCAATTGCTGAGCATGCACATGCATATTTTGGTTGACGCGGACGTTGTTTTCTGCAAAACCACAAGTTATGCATGCACATGCTGCTTTTGGCAGAGCGCGAGCGTGGATTTCTGCCAAACGACGTGCTAAGCACGCCGATGCTGCTCTTTTTAGCACCCGCACATGGATTTGTGCCAAAACCACATGTTGAGCATGCACATGCATCTTTTGGTAGACGCGGACGTTGTTTTCTGCAAAACCACAAGTTATGCATGCACATGCTGCTTTTGGCAGAGCGCGCACCTGGATTTCTGCCAAACGACGTGCTAAGCACGCCGACGCTGCTCTTTTTAGCACCCGCACATGGATTTGTGCCAAAACCAATTGTTGAGCATGCACATGCATCTTTTGGTAGACGCGGACGTTGTTTTCTGCAAAAACCACAAGTTATGCATGCACATGCTGCTTTTGGCAGAGCGCGCACCTGGATTTCTGCCAAACGACGTGCTAAGCACGCCGATGCTGCTCTTTTTAGCACCCGCACATGGATTTGTGCCAAACCACTGGTTGAGCTTGCACATGCCTCTTTTGGTAGACGCGGACGTTGTTTTCTGCAAAACCAAGAGTTATGCATCCACATGCTGCTTTTGGCAGAGCGCGCACGTGGATTTCTGCCAAACGACGTGCTAAGCACGCCGATGCTGCTCTTTTTAGCACCCGCACATGGATTTGTGGCAAACGACTTGTTGAGCATGCACATGCATCTTTTGGTAGACGCGGACGTTGTTTTCTGCAAAACTACAAGTTATGCATGCACATGCTGCTTTTGGCAGAGCGCGCACGTGGATTTCTGACAAACGACATGCTAAGCACGCCGATGCTGCTCTTTTAAGCACCCGCACATGGATTTGTGCCAAACCACTGGCTGAGCATGCACATGCCTCTTTTGGTAGACGCGGACGTTGTTTTCTGCAAAACCAAGAGCTATGCATCCACATGCTGCTTTTGGCAGAGCGCGCACGTGGATTTCTGCCAAACGACGTGCTAAGCACGCCGATGCTGCTCTTTTTAGCATCCGCACATGAATTTGTGCCAAACCACATGTTGAGCATGCACATGCATCTTTTGGTAGACGCCGACGTTCTTTTCTACAAAACCACAAGTTATGCATGCACATGCTGCTTTTGGCAGAGCGCGCACGTGGATTTCTGCCAAAGGACGCGCCAAGCACGCCAATGCTGCTCTTTTTAGCCCCCGCGCATGAATTTCTGCCAAACAACTTGTTGAGCGTGCACATGCATCTTTTGGTAGACGCGGAAGTTCTTTTCTGCAAAACTACAAGTTATGCATGCATATGCTGCCTTTGGCAGAGCGCGCACGTGGATTTCTGCCAAACGACGTGCTAAGCTCGCCGATGCTGCTCTTTTTAGCACCCGCACTTGGATTTGTGCCAAACCACTTGTTGAGCATGCACATGCATCTTTTGGTAGACGCGGACGTTGTTTTCTGCAAAACCACAAGTTATGCATGCACATGCTGCTTTTGGCAGAGCGCTAGCGTGGATTTCTGCCAAACGACGTGCTAAGCACGCCGATGCTGCTCTTTTTAGCACCCGCACATGAATCTGTGCCAAACCACTGGTTGAGCATGCACATGCCTCTTTTGGTAGACGCGGGCGTTGTTTTCTGCAAAACCAAGAGTTATGCATCCACATGCTGCTTTTGGCAGAGCGCGCACGTGGATTTCTGCGAAACGACGTGCTAAGCACGCCGATGCTGCTCTTTTTAGCACCCGCACATGGATTTGTGGCAAACGACTTGTTGAGCATGCACATGCATCTTTTGGTAGACGCGGATGTTGTTTTCTGCAAAACTACAAGTTATGTATGCTGAAGCTGCTTTTGGCAGAGCGCGCACGTGGATTTCTGACAAACGACATGCTAAGCACGCCGATGCTGCTCTTTTAAGCACCCGCACATGGATTTGTGCCAAACCACATGTTGAGCATGCACATGCGTCTTTTGGTAGACGCGGACGTTGTTTTCTGCAAAACCAAGAGTTATGCATCCACATGCTGCTTTTGGCAGAGCGCGCACGTGGATTTCTGCCAAACGACGTGCTAAGCACGCCGATGCTGCTCTTTTTAGCACCCGCACATGAATTTGTGCCAAACCACATGTTGAGCATGCACATGCATCTTTTGGTAGACGCGGACGTTCTTTTCTGCAAAACCACAAGTTATGCATGCACATGCTGCTTTTGGCAGAGCGCGCACGTGGATTTCTGCCAAAGGACTTGCCAAGCACGCCAATGCTGCTCTTTTTAGCACCAGCGCATGGATTTCTGCCAAACAACTTGTTGAGCGTGCACATGCATCTTTTGGTAGACGCGGAAGTTCTTTTCTGCAAAACTGCAAGTTATGCATGCATATGCTGCCTTTGGCAGAGCGCGCACGTGGATTTCTGCCAAACGACGTGCTAAGCTCGCCGATACTGCTCTTTTTAGCACCCGCACTTGGATTTGTGCCAAACCACTTGTTGAGCATGCACATGCATCTTTTGGTAGACGCGGACGTTGTTTTCTGCAAAACCACAAGTTATGCATGCACATGCTGCTTTTGGCAGAGTGCGAGCGTGGATTTCTGCCAAACGAAGTGCTAAGCACACCGATGCTGCTCTTTTTAGCACCCGCACATGGATCTGTGCCAAACCACTGGTTGAGCATGCACATGCCTCTTTTGGTAGACGCGGACGTTGTTTTCTGCAAAACCAAGAGTTATGCATCCACATGCTGCTTTTGGCAGAGCGCGCACGTGGATTTCTTCCAAACGACGTGCTAAGCACGCCGATGCTGCTCTTTTTAGCACCCGCGCATGGATTTCTACCAAACAACTTGTTGAGCATGCACATGCATCTTTTGGTAGACGCGGAAGTTCTTTTCTGCAAAACAACAAGTTATGCATGCATATGCTGCCTTTGGCAGAGCGCGCACGTGGATTTCTGCCAAACGACGTGCTAAGCACGCCGATGCTGCTCTTTTTAGCACCCACACATGGATTTGTGCCAAACCACTTGTTGACCATGCACATGCATCTTTTGGTAGACGCAGACGTTCTTTTCTGCAAAACCACGAGTTATGGATGCACATGCTGCTTTTGGCAGAGCGCGCACGTGGATTTCTGCCAAAGGACGTGCCAAGCACGCCAATGCTGCTCTTTTTAGCACCCGCACATGGATTTGTGCCAAACCACTGGTTGAGCATGCACATGCCTCTTTTGGTAGACGCGGACGTTGTTTTCTGCAAAACCAAGAGTTATGCATCGACATGCTGCTTTTGACAGAGCGCGCACGTGGATTTCTGCCAAACGACGTGCTAAGCACGCCGATGCTGCTCTTTTTAGCACCCGCACATGGATTTGTGGCAAACGACTTGTTGAGCATGCACATGCATCTTTTGGTAGACGCGGACGTTGTTTTCTGCAAAACTACAAGTTATGCATGCACGTGCTGCTTTTGGCTGAGCGCGCACGTGGATTTCTGACAAACGACATCCTAAGCACGCCGATGCTGCTCTTTTAAGCACCCGCACATGGATTTGTGCCAAACAACTTGTTGAGCATGCACATGCCTCTTTTGGTAGACGCGGACGTTGTTTTCTGCAAAACCAAGAGTTATGTATCCACATGCTGCTTTTGGCAGAGCGCGGGCGTGGATTTCTGCCAAACGACGTGCTAAGCACGCCGATGCTGCTCTTTTTAGCACCCGCACATGGATTTGTGCCAAAACCACTTGTTGAGCATGCACATGCATCTTTTGGTAGACGCGGACGTTGTTTTCTGCAAAACCACAAGTTATGCATGCACATGCTGCTTTTGGCAGAGCGTGCACGTGGATTTCTGCCAAACGACGTGCTAAGCACGCCGATGCTGCTCTTTTTAGCACCCGCACATGGATTTGTGCCAAACCACTGGTTGAGCATGCACATGCCTCTTTTGGTAGACGCGGACGTTGTTTTCTGTAAAACCAAGAGTTATGCATCCACATGCTGCTTTTGGCAGAGCGCGCACGTGGATTTCTGACAAACGACGTGCTAAGCACGCCGATGCTGCTCTTTTTAGCACCCGCACATGGATTTGTGCCAAACCACTTGTTGCGCATGCACATGCATCTTTTGGTAGACGCGGACGTTCTTTTCTGCAAAACCACGAGTTATGGATGCACATGCTGCTTTTGGCAGAGCGCGCACGTGGATTTCTGCCAAAGGACGTGCCAAGCACGCCAATGCAGCTCTTTTTAGCACCCGCGCATGGATTTCTGCCAAACAACTTGTTGAGCATGCACATGCATCTTTTGGTAGACCCGGAAGTTCTTTTCTGCAAAACTACAAGTTATGCATGCAGATGCTGCCTTTGGCAGAGCGCGCACGTGGATTTCTGCCAAACGACGTGCTAAGCTCGCCGATGCTGCTCTTTTTAGCACCCGCGCATTTATTTCTGCCAAACCACTTGTTGAGCATGCACATGCATCTTTTGGTAGACGCGGACGTTGTATTCTGCAAAACCACAAGTTATGCATGCACATGCTGCTTTTGGCACAGAGCGCGCACGTGGATTTCTGCCAAACGACGTGCTAAGCACGCCTGTGCTTCTCTTTTTAGCACCTGCGCGTATATTTCTGCCAAACCACTTGTGGAGCATGCACATGCATCTTTTGGTACACGCGTACGTTGTTTTCTGCAAAACCACAAGTTATGCATGCACATGCTGCTTTTGGCAGAGCGCGCACGTGTATTTCTGCCAAACGACGTGCTAAGCACGCCGATGCTGCTCTTTTTAGCACCCGCGCATGGATTTGTGCCAAACCACTGGTTGAGCATGCACATGCCTCTTTTGGTAGACGCGGACGTTGTTTTCTGCAAAACCAAGAGTTATGCATGCACATGCTGCTTTTGGCAGAGCGTGCACATGGATTTCTGCCAAACGACGCGCTAAGCTCGCCGATGCTGCTCTTTTTAGCACCCGCACTTGGATTTGTGCCAACCACTTGTTGAGCATGCACATGCATCTTTTGGTAGACGCGGATGTTGTTTTCTGCAAAACCACAAGTTATGCATGCACATGCTGCTTTTGGCAGAGCGCGAGCGTGGATTTCTGCCAAACGACGTGCTAAGCACGCCGATGCTGCTCTTTTTAGCACCCGCACATGGATTTGTGCCAAAACCACTTGTTGAGCATGCACATGCATCTTTTGGTAGACGCGGACGTTGTTTTCTGCAAAACTACAAGTTATGGATGCACATGCTGCTTTTGCCAGAGCGCGCACGTGGATTTCTGCCAAACGACGTGCTAAGCACGCCCGTGCAGCTCTTTTTAGCACCCGCGCGTTTATTTCTGCCAAACCACTTGTTGCGCATGCACATGCATCTTTTGGTAGACGCGGACGTTCTTTTCTGCAAAACCACGAGTTATGGATGCACATGCTGCTTTTGGCAGAGCGCGCACGTGGATTTCTGCCAAAGGACGTGCCAAGCACGCCAATGCAGCTCTTTTTAGCACCCGCGCATGGATTTCTGCCAAACAACTTGTTGAGCATGCACATGCATCTTTTGCCAGACCCAGAAGTTCTTTTCTGCAAAACTACAAGTTATGCATGCACATGCTGCCTTTGGCAGAGCGCGCACGTGGATTTCTGCCAAACGACGTGCTAAGCTCGCCGATGCTGCTCTTTTTAGCACCCGTGCATTTATTTCTGCCAAACCACTTGTTGAGCATGCACATGCATCTTTTGGTAGACGCGGACGTTGTATTCTGCAAAACCACAAGTTATGCATGCACATGCTGCTTTTGGCACAGAGCGCGCACGTGGATTTCTGCCAAACGACGTGCTAAGCACGCCTGTGCTTCTCTTTTTAGCACCTGCGCGTATATTTCTGCCAAACCACTTGTTGAGCATGCACATGCATCTTTTGGTACACGCGTACGTTGTTTTCTGCAAAACCACAAGTTATGCATGCACATGCTGCTTTTGGCAGAGCGCGCACGTGTATTTCTGCCAAACGACGTGCTAAGCACGCCGATGCTGCTCTTTTTAGCACCCGCGCATGGATTTGTGCCAAACCACTGGTTGAGCATGCACATGCCTCTTTTGGTAGACGCGGACGTTGTTTTCTGCAAAACCAAGAGTTATGCATGCACATGCTGCTTTTGGCAGAGCGTGCACATGGATTTCTGCCAAACGACGCGCTAAGCTCGCCGATGCTGCTCTTTTTAGCACCCGCACTTGGATTTGTGCCAACCACTTGTTGAGCATGCACATGCATCTTTTGGTAGACGCGGACGTTGTTTTCTGCAAAACCACAAGTTATGCATGCACATGCTGCTTTTGGCAGAGCGCGAGCGTGGATTTCTGCCAAACGACGTGCTAAGCACGCCGATGCTGCTCTTTTTAGCACCCGCACATGGATTTGTGCCAAAACCACTTGTTGAGCATGCACATGCATCTTTTGGTAGACGCGGACGTTGTTTTCTGCAAAACTACAAGTTATGGATGCACATGCTGCTTTTGCCAGAGCGCGCACGTGGATTTCTGCCAAACGACGTGCTAAGCACGCCCGTGCAGCTCTTTTTAGCACCCGCGCGTTTATTTCTGCCAAACCACTTGTTGCGCATGCACATGCATCTTTTGGTAGACGCGGACGTTCTTTTCTGCAAAACCACGAGTTATGGATGCACATGCTGCTTTTGGCAGAGCGCGCACGTGGATTTCTGCCAAAGGACGTGCCAAGCACGCCAATGCAGCTCTTTTTAGCACCCGCGCATGGATTTCTGCCAAACAACTTGTTGAGCATGCACATGCATCTTTTGCCAGACCCAGAAGTTCTTTTCTGCAAAACTACAAGTTATGCATGCACATGCTGCCTTTGGCAGAGCGCGCACGTGGATTTCTGCCAAACGACGTGCTAAGCTCGCCGATGCTGCTCTTTTTAGCACCCGTGCATTTATTTCTGCCAAACCACTTGTTGAGCATGCACATGCATCTTTTGGTAGACGCGGACGTTGTATTCTGCAAAACCACAAGTTATGCATGCACATGCTGCTTTTGGCACAGAGCGCGCACGTGGATTTCTGCCAAACGACGTGCTAAGCACGCCTGTGCTTCTCTTTTTAGCACCTGCGCGTATATTTCTGCCAAACCACTTGTTGAGCATGCACATGCATCTTTTGGTACACGCGTACGTTGTTTTCTGCAAAACCACAAGTTATGCATGCACATGCTGCTTTTGGCAGAGCGCGCACGTGTATTTCTGCCAAACGACGTGCTAAGCACGCCGATGCTGCTCTTTTTAGCACCCGCGCATGGATTTGTGCCAAACCACTGGTTGAGCATGCACATGCCTCTTTTGGTAGACGCGGACGTTGTTTTCTGCAAAACCAAGAGTTATGCATCCACATGCTGCTTTTGGCAGAGCGCGCACATGGATTTCTGCCAAACGACGTGCTAAGCTCGCCGATGCTGCTCTTTTTAGCACCCGCACATGGATTTGTGCCAAAACCACTTGTTGAGCATGCACATGCATCTTTTGGTAGACGCGGACGTTGTTTTCTGCAAAACTACAAGTTATGCATCCACATGCTGCTTTTCCCAGAGCGCGCACGTGGATTTCTGCCAAACGACGTGCTAAGCACGCCCGTGCAGCTCTTTTTAGCACCCGCGCGTTTATTTCTGCCAAACCACTTGTTGAGCGTGCACATGCATCTTTTGGTAGACGCGGAAGTTCTTTTCTGCAAAACTGCAAGTTATGCATGCATATGCTGCCTTTGGCAGAGCGCGCACGTGGATTTCTGCCAAACGACGTGCTAAGCTCGCCGATGCTGCTCTTTTTAGCACCCGCACTTGGATTTGTGCCAAACCACTTGTTGAGCATGCACATGCATCTTTTGGTAGACGCGGACGTTGTTTTCTGCAAAACCACAAGGTATGCATGCACATGCTGCTTTTGGCAGAGTGCGAGCGTGGATTTCTGCCAAACGAAGTGCTAAGCACACCGATGCTGCTCTTTTTAGCACCCGCACATGGATCTGTGCCAAACCACTGGTTGAGCATGCACATGCCTCTTTTGGTAGACGCGGACGTTGTTTTCTGCAAAACCAAGAGTTATGCATCCACATGCTGCTTTTGGCAGAGCGCGCACATGGATTTCTTCCAAACGACGTGCTAAGCACGCCGATGCTGCTCTTTTTAGCACCCGCGCATGGATTTCTGCCAAACAACTTGTTGAGCATGCACATGCATCTTTTGGTAGACGCGGAAGTTCTTTTCTGCAAAACAACAAGTTATGCATGCATATGCTGCCTTTGGCAGAGCGCGCACGTGGATTTCTGCCAAACGACGTGCTAAGCACGCCGATGCTGCTCTTTTTAGCACCCACACATGGATTTGTGCCAAACCACTTGTTGACCATGCACATGCATCTTTTGGTAGACGCGGACGTTGTTTTCTGCAAAACCAAGAGTTATGCATCGACATGCTGCTTTTGACAGAGCGCGCACGTGGATTTCTGCCAAACGACGTGCTAAGCACGCCGATGCTGCTCTTTTTAGCACCCGCACATGGATTTGTGGCAAACGACTTGTTCAGCATGCACATGCATCTTTTGGTAGACGCGGACGTTGTTTTCTGCAAAACTACAAGTTATGCATGCACGTGCTGCTTTTGGCTGAGCGCGCACGTGGATTTCTGACAAACGACATCCTAAGCACGCCGATGCTGCTCTTTTAAGCACCCGCACATGGATTTGTGCCAAACAACTTGTTGAGCATGCACATGCCTCTTTTGGTAGACGCGGACGTTGTTTTCTGCAAAACCAAGAGTTATGTATCCACATGCTGCTTTTGGCAGAGCGCGGGCGTGGATTTCTGCCAAACGACGTGCTAAGCACGCCGATGCTGCTCTTTTTAGCACCCGCACATGGATTTGTGCCAAAACCACTTGTTGAGCATGCACATGCATCTTTTGGTAGACGCGGACGTTGTTTTCTGCAAAACCACAAGTTATGCATGCACATGCTGCTTTTGGCAGAACGTGCACGTGGATTTCTGCCAAACGACGTGCTAAGCACGCCGATGCTGCTCTTTTTAGCACCCGCACATGGATTTGTGCCAAACCACTGGTTGAGCATGCACATGCCTCTTTTGGTAGACGCGGACGTTGTTTTCTGTAAAACCAAGAGTTATGCATCCACATGCTGCTTTTGGCAGAGCGCGCACGTGGATTTCTGCCAAAGGACGTGCCAAGCACGCCAATGCAGCTCTTTTTAGCACCCGCGCATGGATTTCTGCCAAACAACTTGTTGAGCATGCACATGCATCTTTTGGTAGACCCGGAAGTTCTTTTCTGCAAAACTACAAGTTATGCATGCACATGCTGCCTTTGGCAGAGCGCGCACGTGGATTTCTGCCAAACGACGTGCTAAGCTCGCCGATGCTGCTCTTTTTAGCACCCGCGCATTTATTTCTGCCAAACCACTTGTTGAGCATGCACATGCATCTTTTGGTAGACGCGGACGTTGTATTCTGCAAAACCACAAGTTATGCATGCACATGCTGCTTTTGGCACAGAGCGCGCACGTGGATTTCTGCCAAACGACGTGCTAAGCACGCCTGTGCTTCTCTTTTTAGCACCTGCGCGTATATTTCTGCCAAACCACTTGTGGAGCATGCACATGCATCTTTTGGTACACGCGTACGTTGTTTTCTGCAAAACCACAAGTTATGCATGCACATGCTGCTTTTGGCAGAGCGCGCACGTGTATTTCTGCCAAACGACCTGCTAAGCACGCCGATGCTGCTCTTTTTAGCATCCGCGCATGGATTTGTGCCAAACCACTGGTTGAGCATGCACATGCCTCTTTTGGTAGACGCGGACGTTGTTTTCTGCAAAACCAAGAGTTATGCATGCACATGCTGCTTTTGGCATAGCGCGCACATGGATTTCTGCCAAACGACGTGCTAAGCTCGCCGATGCTGCTCTTTTTAGCACCCGCACTTGGATTTGTGCCAACCACTTGTTGAGCATGCACATGCATCTTTTGGTAGACGCGGACGTTGTTTTCTGCAAAACCACAAGTTATGCATGCACATGCTGCTTTTGGCAGAGCGCGAGCGTGGATTTCTGCCAAACGACGTGCTAAGCACGCCGATGCTGCTCTTTTTAGCACCCGCACATGGATTTGTGCCAAAACCACTTGTTGAGCATGCACATGCATCTTTTGGTAGACGCGGACGTTGTTTTCTGCAAAACTACAAGTTATGCATGCACATGCTGCTTTTGCCAGAGCGCGCACGTGGATTTCTGCCAAACGACGTGCTAAGCACGCCCGTGCAGCTCTTTTTAGCACCCGCGCGTTTATTTCTGCCAAACCAATTGTTGCGCATGCACATGCATCTTTTGGTAGACGCGGACGTTCTTTTCTGCAAAACCACGAGTTATGGATGCACATGCTGCTTTTGGCAGAGCGCGCACGTGGATTTCTGCCAAAGGACGTGCCAAGCACGCCAATGCAGCTCTTTTTAGCACCCGCGCATGGATTTCTGCCAAACAACTTGTTGAGCATGCACATGCATCTTTTGGTAGACCCGGAAGTTCTTTTCTGCAAAACTACAAGTTATGCATGCACATGCTGCCTTTGGCAGAGCGCGCACGTGGATTTCTGCCAAACGACGTGCTAAGCTCGCCGATGCTGCTCTTTTTAGCACCCGCGCATTTATTTCTGCCAAACCACTTGTTGAGCATGCACATGCATCTTTTGGTAGACGCGGACGTTGTATTCTGCAAAACCACAAGTTATGCATGCACATGCTGCTTTTGGCACAGAGCGCGCACGTGGATTTCTGCCAAACGACGTGCTAAGCACGCCTGTGCTTCTCTTTTTAGCACCTGCGCGTATATTTCTGCCAAACCACTTGTTGAGCATGCACATGCATCTTTTGGTACACGCGTACGTTGTTTTCTGCAAAACCACAAGTTATGCATGCACATGCTGCTTTTGGCAGAGCGCGCACGTGTATTTCTGCCAAACGACGTGCTAAGCACGCCGATGCTGCTCTTTTTAGCACCCGCGCAT
The DNA here is from genome assembly GCF_050947875.1 of Dermacentor variabilis. Taxonomy (NCBI): domain Eukaryota; kingdom Metazoa; phylum Arthropoda; class Arachnida; order Ixodida; family Ixodidae; genus Dermacentor; species Dermacentor variabilis. Next base: position 599,445 of record NW_027460478.1, read on the forward strand.
GGATTTGTGCCAAACCACTGGTTGAGCATGCACATGCCTCTTTTGGTAGACGCGGACGTTGTTTTCTGCAAAACCAAGAGTTATGCATCCACATGCTGCTTTTGGCAGAGCGCGCACATGGATTTCTGCCAAACGACGTGCTAAGCTCGCCGATGCTGCTCTTTTTAGCACCCGCACTTGGATTTGTGCCAACCACTTGTTGAGCATGCACATGCATCTTTTGGTAGACGCGGACGTTGTTTTCTGCAAAACCACAAGTTATGCATGCACATGCTGCTTTTGGCAGAGCGCGAGCGTGGATTTCTGCCAAACGACGTGCTAAGCACGCCGATGCTGCTCTTTTTAGCACCCGCACATGGATTTGTGCCAAAACCACTTGTTGAGCATGCACATGCATCTTTTGGTAGACGCGGACGTTGTTTTCTGCAAAACTACAAGTTATGCATGCACATGCTGCTTTTGCCAGAGCGCGCACGTGGATTTCTGCCAAACGACGTGCTAAGCACGCCCGTGCAGCTCTTTTTAGCACCCGCGCGTTTATTTCTGCCAAACCACT